>NC_056732.1:245938006-246215506 GCF_019279795.1 Protopterus annectens | reverse complement strand
GAAGCAAGGGAGTGACTGGGGTATTTAAAAGAACAGCAGAGAACATACAGGTTAATTTTGTGTAACATGCCTATGATTTAGTAAGGAAAGGGCACTGGGGTTGAAAAAGGTGACTGCAAAGCCATCCCCAGTGAAACAGTCAGTCTGCAGCATAAACCACTGGTTGCCACAATCAGCTGCAAGCAGTGGTCAGAAAAGGCTCTAAGGTCAATAGAGACTAGGCTGAAGACCTGGAGGCTTACTGGATGGAAAGCACAAGGGCTTAAGGAATTATTCAGGGCTCTAGCACCTCAGAAAGAAGAGGACATAGGTAGATCTGAAGAAGAATGGCAGAGCCTCAAAGCAGCATGTACGAGGACTATAGAACAGATAGGTGATTGAGCCAAATATGGAAGCAAGGTACATAAGGAAAGCTAGTGGTGGAATGAAGAAGTCCAGGAGGTCATCAAAAGAAAGAAGGATTTTAGGAAAAAGTGAAAGATAAAAAATATGGACCAGGCTAGGAAGGAATACTGGTCATCTACAAGGAGGCTAAGAGAGGAGTTGCAATAGCAAAGAACAAGGCATCATTGGCACTCTACCACCTTCTGGAAAGTGATTCAGTAAATGGCACAAAGAGACTCTTCAGGTTACAAGGCAAGGACAGAAAAATAAAGGAGTTAGTCAGATATCCTTCAAAAGGGATGCCTGCAACAGGCTGCTCACCAGCCCAGAGGACATCAAAGGCAGATTGAAGGAATACCTCTGGCAGTTTCTGAATGAAGAAAACCTCACAGAAGCTGTGCTACACCAGCCACATCCTACAATTAGAGAAGAGGAGGAGCCCACTCTATAAGAAGTAAGAACAGCATGGAGGAAAATTAAGTCAGGGTGAGCAGCTTGCTCAGATGAGGTCACAGCAGATGTGATAAAGATGTTGGGTGTGACTGAGGAAAAATGTCTCCTGTTGTGTATGTATGAAAGGGAGAGAGAGACTAATTGACTCATTATTTTACACTCACTAAGTAACACTTTTGCTGTTTTGTGAATATAAAATTAAAAGAAATATTTAAAAAAGAGCGAAAGAAAGAAAAGTGTGTGTGTATGTTTAAGTTTCTGTTGTGTGAGTGTATGCATGCTTGTGTGATTGAAAGCAGAAGTGTGTGTTTATGTGCAAGAGAGGGAGAGAGTGATTGACCAGTGGCAGCAGCAGTTAAGATGTATGCATACCTCTCAACCTCTTAGCTCAATAAATCTTGATAAAGTCTAAAATAAAGGGGGAACCATACCTCTCAATTGTCCTGAGTTTTACAGAATGTCCAGATTTTTGCCTATTATTTATCAGATTATTCCTCATAAAACGTGTGGTTTTCTGGCAAATCATACAGGATTGAAGCCACTAAATGGTGACATACATTTGAGTTTTAGACTTCTCATCCTTTGAAAAATGTATGCCAATACAAATCCTTTCTAGCAACTTTGTGAGTTTATAAGAGCAATATTTAAAATCTGTCCCAAATTTTAGACCTTTGTCCCCTAGTATTTTGTAATTTGTCCAGATTTCTTGAGCTTATATGTTAACAGGTATGGGGGAAACAAAGGTTAAATAATAAGAACAGATTTTAAACATATTGTTTATATAAAATTAGAAAGCTGATAGAATAAAATAATTTGTTTTAAAATACATTTTCTGAAGGACATAATGTGTGAAACTCAAATGTATGTCATGATTTATTGACTTCAATCCCCAATAATTGCTAAAAAACCACAAATTTTATGAGTTAGGGACCAAAAATGACGTAAATATCTGGACATTTTTTGAAAATCTTATATTTTGGAAGTAAAATACTTTCTCCAACACCATTTACATACACTACATCAAGTCTGAAGCATTAGATGGAAGAACTATTTTACATCAAAAATATAAAAAATAATAATGAAATAGTATTAAAAATATCAGTAAAACACAACAATTTTACTGACAGCCCATTCTCTAAATGCAATAATGCCCTGTGGTGTGTGTGTTACTGTGTAAGTAATGCCCTTCCAGGGGACTAGAGGCCCTCAGCCTGTAGTGTCGGGCCTCAGAACACCTCTGGGCAGGTGCTATTTGCACAGTAACACACACACACTGTTGGACATTATTGCTTGCTCAACTGTATTTGATGATCAACAAATAAAGATTAAGAATGGCATGAAATCATGTTTGGATGTTTTTTCCACCACACCATTTTTTTTACAATTTAACATTGTTTTTTTAAGTTGTTGTTATTTTATCCATTAAAATAATGGCAAATGACAGTAACATAGCAAAACAAAATTGGCTATTAATGTCAATCTACCTAGTAAATATTAAGACTGTACAAAGTTGAAGACAGTGAGTTTGGAATGCCATCTCTGCATAATGTGAGAAGTGGTCCATCCTGTTAACTATCATATGAAATAACAAGCATTATGATGGATGGTGTTTCAATTCACACAAACTTGTAAATGAATAATGTTCATGCTTTAATAGCATAAATGTATAATTTCATAGTACTTAGAGTAACACAATGGCAGATAGCATAAACAATTAAGGATCTTATAATAAATGTGCATGTCCTATGTTCTGCTTATTTTTCTCTTTCAGCCTAATGTCTACGTCTGAAAAAATAACTGGGAATGTAATTTTTACTATATTTTTTCTTGTCTCTTTTGCCATCCGTTTATATGTGTGTGTGTGTGTATGTATATGTATATACATATATATATATATATATATATATATATATATATATATATATATATATATATATATATATATATATATGTGTGTGTGTGTGTGTGTGTGTATATATATATATATATATATATATATATATATATATATATATATATATATATATGTGTGTGTATATATATATATATATATATATATATATATATATATATATATATATATACACACACATATATAGAGATAGAGAGATGGATTTAAGTTTGTCAAATGGCACTAATATCAGTGTGCATAATATCAACACCAAATGATCAAAATTATGCATGTTGACTTATTATAATGCATATGCCAAGCATCAATCTCTGCACATGCAAAAACTGAAAAACAAAAAATGAAAGAAAACATATTTTTTTATTTGCAGGGGGCCAAGCTGCTCCCCCATATCTCCTACATCCCCTGCTAATTATATACACTACCTCTGAGATTGAACAGTTCTCAGGGAAAGGGCAAATTCATCAACCCTGAGAACTGTCCCATCTGCTACTTTTGTTGACAGTTGTCTATCATCTATTTACTCAACCAATTTGCGTCAACTAAGTAGATGTTGACTGAAGTATCATTGAAAAAAATTGTGCAATGCATATAGATGTATGCACACACACACACACACACACACAAACACACACACACACACACACACACACACACACACACACACACACACACACACACACACACACACATATATGTGTGTGTGTGTATTCATATATATTTTTCCATTTGTGCTACTATTATATGCAGCAGCACAGAGACCTGCACTATCTACTTCAGCACAGCCTGTCATCCCCCCACAGGTGGCAGCAACACTGCCACCACAAGATGTACCCAGCACATCTGGGTCACAACCTGCCAAAGTTGCCTTCACATCTACTTCCCTCTCTTTACCACCTGTGTCAGGTATCTCTGTCATGGGCGATGGCACACTGTTATTTGTCGTTCTTCTTATGTGCATTAAGAAGACATTGAGGCTTGGGTATTCGTTTAAGTAGTTTATTGTATACAAATACATCAGAATGGATGGCAGGAACATTAAACTTAAATTAACTCTCTAACTGACTAACTACATAACTGCATGGTCTCACTCTGGCTGCTCACTCAAAATGGCACTCTTGCTTGCACATGCTCAGTATTTATATGCATGCCAGTAGGTTCTTCTACTGGACAAATTAATCCTAGCTGCACCATTTTGTCTAGCTCAGTTCTGAATCTGGTCTGCATAGCTACTGAAACTTTCTATGCTGGTTTGATAACTGGGCTGACCTCTGGGTCTAACTTCATAGAGTACACAATAGGTAGTTAGCCTAGTTTGTCTGCAAAAATATCACCATACTCAGAAAACATAGTTTGGGTAAACTTTGAATTGTTGTCATGCAGGCTTACATTGTGGACTTCTTTATTAAGTGAAGGCAGTCCCATTTTCAAACTGTCTCTGAGGCCTAATAATGATTGCACGTGTTTCTTGACTATGAAAAATTGCAAGTCATAGCTGTTCCCAGGAGAGTAATATGAAAGCACTACTGAGCCTTTGACATGAATCTCTTCATCACCATAAGCAACAAGCTTCACACACTTTGTCAAATCATGTTGTTCTGCAGTGTTTACCCTAGCAAATGTTTCTGCTGACATAACATTGCATTTTGAGCCAGTATCTGCTTTGAGCTCTATGAGGCTCACATTAATCCAAACAGTACAAATGATTTCATTCTTTGCCCATAAATCTAGTGCACTGACTGTATCACTAAGCACAGACATACTATCAACATAAAAAGTAGGGTTGCAGCTTTCTAATTGATCAACTTGCCTCCTGGAATGTCCTCTTTTAATAAAAGAATGTGCCTTATTTGGTTTACAAAATCTTTTGAAATGATTCCACTTATTGCAAGAATGACACTGCTGATGAAAAGCTAGGCACCTTTCTCATTTGGGTTCATGGTTTCTACCACAATTACAATAGTTGGCAATGAAATTTGGTACTGCAGCTAACTTCATTGGTTCATAGTTAGTATTAGAACTGGAGGTAACCATGAACCCTTTTTGCTTTACTGAGCATGTCCTGGAATTTGCTGGAAAGACTCAGGGTTTCCTAGGGACTGTTACAGGACCTGCAGTAGCTGCCATGTGCTTGACCCTGTTTCTTTTAACCAAGTGCTGCATACTATCAACATGAGCTTTGTCACTGTGCCTTCTACAGCTATTCTCATTTATAAGCATACTTGTGTGCTTTTCTGTAAGCTCATATATCTGACAAATCTCAATGGCCTTATTTAACATCAAATCACTGTCTCAAAGCAAAATGTTTCTCACTGTGTCATTGTTTATACCGCACACAAGCCTGTCCTTTATCATCCTCATCTCTCAAATCACCAAATCTGCATGCTTTAGCCTTATTTCTCTCAAGTTAGTTACATATGCTGCAAAAGTTTCACCAGGCTGTTAATCTCTTGTGTAAAATAAGTGCCTTTCCATTGTAATATTTTTGAGGGTTACACATTTCTCTAAATTTACATTTTAAGCACTCAGTGTCTTCCCATGTTTCAGCTAAAAAGTATACCACTATATGGCAGTCTTTCCCCTCCCCTGCAAACAACAGGTGCATACACATATGAATGCACTCTTTGAATGGCCTCTGAACCAGCTGAATTAAGCAGAATAAATGCCTTTATATGTGCATCTTTGTCAGAAAAAGCAGCTTGTATGAAAATATTGTATTCTTGCTCAAACACTCTCCAATTTTCTGAAATACTGTTATCAAACACAAGCAGTGTGGGTCTGCAAAACCCTTCTGTCATGCCCACAGATTATAGTAAAACACAATGCAAAATGGCCTTTGTAATTATGTACAAACATTCACGCACACCAGGTACTTGTAATAATATTCAAATGCACAATAAGCTCTTTGAAATACTGTACTGTGTGAAATATGCTTTGAAATGACTGTTGTTCTTCTTTTTGCTTTTCCCGGTTAAGGGTCGCCACAGCGGAACTCCGGTCCGCTAATGACTGGCAGTAGATTTTTACGGTGCCAAGGTGCCAGCTCGACGCCCAACCTTCAACGAAGGAATATTCTTTGAAACAACTTAACTTTGTAAAATAACTGCACTGTGATACTGGGCACACATACAAACACTTTGCACACTTCAGATATTTTGAATAGCTTTAATTAATACAAAAAAGTAGCATATTGTGAAAATATACAGTTGTTTCCTTTTTTTGTACATTTTATGAGATTCAGATATTGTTTCCAATATTTTCATAGTTTTGGACATTTTGTTTAATAAGAAATTCATTTGGGGCATTCTGAGTGCTTCATTTTATATTTATAATGAAAGAAATCAATTAACCAAGTTTTCTTCTTCTTTCAGCTTTTTCCCGGTTAAGGGTCGCCACAGTGGATCACCTGTCTGCTCATGAGTGGCAGTGGAGTTTTACAGTGTCAAGTTGCCAGCCCGGCACCCAACCTTACACGGAAGGCATACACATGCACACAATCACACCTAGGGCCAATTTAGAGTATCCAATCCATCTACAGCATGCCTTTGGGAGGAAACGGGAGCACCCAGAGGAAACCCACATGACCACAGGGAGGACATGCAGACTCTGCACAGAAGGCACCCCAGCCAAGGATCGAATTGGAGAACCTCTTGCTGTGAAGTGGCAATGCTAACTGCTGCACCATCGTGGCCACCCTCAATTAAGCAAGTTTTAATACCTTGAATTTTTTCTGACCTGTTTTGCGAGTCATTTGAGTAGCAGGGATGAACCACTGCTGCATATGCTTCCAACTTTGACTGGTTGTCAAATAGCTTTAACTCTGGATCCCATTCTTACACCGTCATGCTCTTCTTATGTGCATTAGAAGATGTTGAGGCATGGGTGTTTGTTTAAGTAGTTTATTGTATACAAATACATCAGGATGGATGGCAGGAACATTAAACAAACTAGCTAACTAACTGACTGACTACATACTTGCATTCTTTCACTCTGGCTGCTCACTTAAAATGGCACTGTTGCTTGCACATGCTCAGTATTTATATGCATGTGCTGACTCATTGGAAAGCTTCTTAAAGGTATATCACACACACTGATCTAGAGTATCCACCAGGTGTACTGCAAGCAGAGACTGCAATTATGACACCTGTCAGAAGCTAGCAGATCTTGTGGGGGAGATCATGAACAGGATGTCTGATGCCTGTATTAGTGCATGAAAGCATGCTCTAGTGACTTGTGGAGGCATACCTCTGCCAAGTATTGCCTGCACTTACTGAGACAGAACCCAGTGCTGACAGCTCCCAGAGTGAGGAGTGATTTCTCACTGTGTTGAAGATGGCAGAGTACACATCCTTGAATACATAATCCTAACCTCATTTGCAGAGTTCCCCTCCCCTTTCACATCTATACCCAACCCTGTTATGTTATGCAATCTAGCCATTGCCATTGTCTGCCCCCAAATGCCTGATGTATCTTTCAACAATGTGTACCCTTCCCTCAGTGTGTTACCTCACACCCTATAGGTCATGTCTGTCTTTTCCAGCTAGCTAACCTCCCACTCTTATCTACCTCTGAGATCCCTGACTTCCTTCCACTACCTTCCCTTCTCACAGAAAATAAATAAATAAATACATACATACATACATACACACATAAATAAAAAGGACACTTGTTCCACAAAAAAATTATGTTACATAGATAACTCTCAACTTCACCCATGTGTGTTGTGAATTACACAAATGATAAGATACAACTGGTCAGACAGCATAGTGTGTTATTTTCACACAATATTTGCAAAGTCATAATCCAAATATTCTAAATTGTAACTATAACCATTAATAGTTTGAGAAAAAGTTGAGAGATGTGGTACTATCTCACTTCCATTCCGATTTTTTCTGAATTGCTTATTTAGTGTTCGACCCTTTGCTTGCTTCCAGTTTTCGTATATGTCCTATCCTCTCATTTCTAAACTTTACTCTGGTCCACAAATAGCTAAAAACACCCCACACATGGTCATGAATGGCTTATAGACATTAATCGTTATTTCAGTAATAATTTTTTCTTGGCATCAAGCAGCACAGCCTACTACTAGATAGATCTCATCCAAGGCAAAAATGAAGAAAATTTGTATGGATTCACTAGAAGATTGCCTTCATTACTACAACTGAGTTTGGTATCCACTTGTGTCAGTTATTAAATTTGATGAAGATAAAGTAATGTAAGATGATTTTGTTCTACGTTACTGTTTTTGTGGTTCAATGTATGAGAGATGTGATGAGTCTATTACAGTGCACTTGGTGCTCAGATCTAATACAGTGAGGGTGAGATGTATTATCACTTTTTTCTGATCAGTTTGTGATTGTCTACCATTCTCCAGGTACACTGATAACATCTGCAGACTGATATCAAGACATGAACTCTTGAAATGCAAGTAATGTTTTGCTTGAAATAAATCCGCAAATGTACATGTACAAAAAATGTCTCGCTAATGATCCCATACAGGTTCACATACTTGCAGCCATGGATAAGGCACAGATTTTGAGAAGATAACTGTTAGATGCATAAGCATATACCCTTGCCTTATAAATGTTCTTGTCATCTACCTTCATCCTAGCGAAACACTATTTCAGTACATTTGGAGAGTCCCTTATCAACATGTCTGTCAGCTATGACTTATCTAACACTTGCAGTAGAAGTTGTTCTGTGGCTTCAGACAATACTGCATTGATCTGGAGCATATGACTTACACAGGCATGGATTCTGCTCCAGTACTGTGTACCTTGCATCACTCTTACATATACACACACACAAACACACACACACATGCACACACACACACAGACACACACACACACACACACACACACACACACACACACACACACACACACACACACACACACACACACACACACAGACGTGCGCATGCATGCACATACACATCATTCCTTTCCTCGACATTCCATCTTAGTTAATGCATACAGAACATTGCACACACAGTCAATGGGTTTTAAAGCCACAGCAAATTATTCTTTGTATGTATAATGTTGCAAGATGCTTGGCATCGAACTATATTGTCATGCACAGTTAGGAAATGGTAAGTGACAGTATATGAGAAATTATACTTGGTTAGGATACTTTCACAGGTGGAGGGCTTTGATCACTTAACCATTGTACTCCCTTTAAACAGCCATATTCATTCACACAGACCACACTGTTGCTGACAACCTCTCAAATGTGTGCATTATGACTACAGTTGTATACCTTGTTCAGCGGCATCAGTAGGTTGCTCACAAGTCAACAGGATGTGAGTAAGACAGAGATTAGAGATTTGAGAACAGTATGGTGTACACTTACAGACTGACTTATAATCCATACCAGCAATAGGTGGGTGCAAGGCATATAGCATAATACGGTCAGCTTAGTATGTGTAAATTACAACTTGTCATTACTGTGACTTATGTTATTCCTTTAGGTTTTGTGCTTTGATTCCCTTATGTTTATATGCTGTTCAGTAATACACAGCTGTTGTATTAATTACAGTCTCAATGCAATACTGAACTACATTAAAATTAATAACTTGCTGATCACATTATCGGAGCACATACATGGGTAAAAAAGAGGATTTTACATCTACAGAATCCATGTAGCTGTGAGGTAACTTTCATGACAGATGGTGGGTTGTATTATGAGTGCCCTTAAGTAGTACAGAGAAATGCTGCATCTGGTGGTATAGCACATACTAAAGATCTTTGAACACATTAAGGACTCAGCAACTGTTGAGCAACTTGGCAATAGTGCCATACATTAACATTAATACTTCCATTATCAGAACTTCCAATATGATTCAGTAGATCATACCTTGCTGTGTACCTTGTCAATGCCTTAGAGGGAGAATTGTGAGTCCATGACTGTTACATATTGTGACCAAGGGTCATAGTATATGGTGTTCTAATATTACATGATAATGTGTTTGTAGGTTAAAATTTTGATAAGTTATATTGGAGTGCTATTTGAAAATGTACTGTTGTGTAGACTATCAATTGTGCAAGCAGGGGCTCAATTCCATGATAGCAAACCTTGTAGAATGCCTACCATTCTTATTATCATATGCTATTAGAGTGCCGTAAAAATGTCAAACGTGATATAATGATATGTGCATCTGGGAGATTCCAGGTCTCGATAAAATCATGCAGTGGTGGGTACAGTGGATGATGGGTTTAAATTCCCCACCCCTGCTACATCATTTCCTATGATCATTTTACATTTTAGGGCGTTACTGGAGAAACTCACTCAGACTCTGCTATAGACTGACTAATGTGAGGGAAAAGTTAGTCTGTTTTCTATGTGTATTTTCTTGGATTGTTTTATTGTGTTTTGTATATTGTGGTGTATTTTAATTCCACTATGTTTTAATTGCATTCTGTTTGCCATTGCATATTTAAGCCAGGAAAGAAACTAATGCTGCGTCTCTTATGAGTCACAGAAATGAGATTTTCCCCACCCTGCCACAGTGCTGTTGTTCTTAAACTGTTCCTCTGGTTGTCTGCCCCATATGATAAGCTGAGCATGCAATTCCTTATCTCTCCTTTTTCATTGGCAATTGTCAGTATACACAAAATTATAACTTTGTGAAGGCACGCCCATCAAACTATTTAAGCTTATTTGCCCCCTGACTATATTCCATACAGCCAAAATACTGAATACCCAACCAAATCCAATCCATCTGTTTGTTTTAAAATTAGTGGCACTTCTCCTGGACTGTTAAAGCTTGATTTACCCTGTCTTTCATATCTTCCTAATTGTTTAGTGCACATTACAGTTCTTAGAACATTAACACATTTTCTCCATCTTACTTTTTAAATCTGCAACATCTAGGATGTTGACCGATCCCTGGGGAGCCTACATTCTGTTTATCAGTCACCATCTTGGGATTAATACTTCTGTTTTGTTCCTGATGAGAGAACGAGCAGTGGGACTTTATTTCCAAAGTTTCCTAGGGAATACTGATTACTGGAAACCTAGAGAACTGCTTCTTAGGGACAACTTGGCAGTAGTGTTACTGATTTGCTACTAGTGAGAAAAGGAGTGGAGGGTATGTATTTTTTTCTCTTTTTTGTCTCACTCTTTCCCTTACATTGACTCATGTCTTACTCTCCTTCACATCCCATTTATCACAATTGTACATACTGTAAATGTTTTGTTCTTTGCATATAATTTTTTTCAAAAGAAACATTATACTGTATGGATTTATGACAGTATACAGATGATCTTCTTGCCTGTTTTACTAAATTCTTACATTACCTATGTTGTCTTGATATTAATTAAAGTTTGTTTCTCTGGTTGTTTACATCTGTGCTGATACTGAAAATGGTCTAGGTGTGTCAGTGCTCTTCCTTGGTTAATGAACTTTATATAAATAATACATAATAAATAAAACTAATTTCATAAGTTAAGTACTCTACACACACCAGCATCTTTGGAGGTGCTGCGAACACCGCAAAGCAGATCTTGCCACTAAAAGCAACCTTGGTTTGGAAAATGAAAACTCATAAACTCTTCTGTCTCATCACAGTCCCCAGGACTCACCTCTCATGCCCAGTGTCCTCGAATGCCAGGAAGTACTGGACAAATTAATCAGTGGAGCTGTACTTAATAGTTGATGGAAGAATGAGGCCCAAAAAGAACATAAAAAACATCTAAATTCATTTATATATTCTGATCCCATTATTATCTCTTTATTCCTTCATGAGCTTCTAGTCATCTCCTGCACTTGTTCTGGATGGTTGGAATTCTTTACCCAGTTAATTCTCATACCTAAACCACAACGGCTAATGGAGAAAGTGATGGCAAATAAACAACACTAGCGTCAAACAGTTTTATTACACTTTCATCAACAGACTTCCTCAGAAACATTCTGAAGAAGAGAACATAAAAAGAACCCATATTTTGTTCAGTTTCAGTAATATACTTTTCCCCAAAGCTCTTCCCTAGTCCATTCCAATCATAAGTTAACTTTAAGTTTCTGCTTTCCTTCTCACACCATTTTGTATGTAACTCTGAAACTATGGTACAACCGTAGTATATTCATGATTCAAACTGCTTCTGTTATTGTTTTTCTACTTTCATCCAAGCAAAGCATTTTTTTTTCAGTCCTCCTCTGCCTCCCATCAGTCAGCACACACTCCACATTTCACTTATTTGGCATTATTTGTCTTCTACTTGTGATCGCAGCAAACTTTTCTTGTTATACTGTAAAATTAGTAACATTCTGTTAAAAGTCTTAGTGATCAAAAATTACCTCAAATAACAGTATTTCTTATTTTTATGCTTACTAGTGTTTGTTTTCATGCTGTAAAAGGCTGACCATTCCAGTTATTTTTTGTGATTATATTCTTTAGAAAACATTCTTAAAAAAAAAGAACATCAGCAAAGGAACAAAAGAACTCTCTAGCAGTCTTCAGTTTAAGCCTTATCTTACCTTTTGAGACAGTAAATAGGAAGGTACACAAAATCAGATGGTTATTCTTACCAGTTTTGTATTGAAAACCCTGTTGAGCACTCGGCCACAGCAACTACCCAATGTAGAACATAAGCAGCTGACACTGTGATCCATGCAAGAAGCATGAAACATTGGTTAGTAATAATCCTGGAATAGCCACTAGTCAAATGCATGATGGGGAATGTTGTCTGATTCACTAATGAGTTTTGCAATTCCTACGGGAGCATAGGTACAAGGAGAAAAACACCTTGCACCTTGCTATAGTGTCTCTCAGGCAAATCCGGATAATGTACTGTATAATGCCCCTGTTATAGTATGGTGTGTGGCCCTTAAGGGGGTGGGGCTTTATTTGTCTAAGGCTGGGCCAGGAAATAATGTATAGTTTCACTAAACTAATAAAACTGTACTTAAATTAATTTATGTAGTTTAGTTCACTATACAGATGTTCACACAGATGACTGGCTTTGAGATCAGACCCTAAGGAGAAACTTTACTAGTTAATCTTGGTTGTATTATGAGGTTTCTCTGAATATGAATTCATTTTGCAGTGCAAATGTTAAATGCATCAGCTTCCAGAAAGATGGCATAATTTCTCATGGTCACTTAGTCATAACAAAACTAACCCTAGGATTCAGAAACACATAATCCACTATCCTAACCTGTCCTCACAGTTGAGAAACTGCTATACTGCAATGGCAGTATGAAGGTAGCAGTCTGTAGTTAGGGCGGTGGCTTATGGTGAAGACACATGCAAATGTGGCAGTCTGTGAGCATGTCTAATTGTGGTTAGTCATGTACTATGCACTAGACATGTCACCAGTATCTGAAAAAGACTTATTTCCCCACATTGGGCAAGTGTTTAATTGCCCTGGGAAACGGGGTTTCAACTTTCGCTATTTTCATCTCACAAAAATAACATTTGCGTATGTGGGCTTTTGAGCATGCACAGTACATCCATATATATATATTTGTTTACCGGGGAGGTCCAACTGGACAGAGCTGTCCGTTTTCAGCAGAGGCCTGGGGAGAAAAGCTCCAGAAAGAATTACTAACATACTATACATAAGATATTTACATGAGCGTTATAGTTTACACACACAGTTATAAAATATAGCAGATAATAACATATGATTGCATAAGATATTTGTATAAGCATAGTGGTTTAGACATACAATTAAAAGTATAGTAGGTAGTAACATGTGATTGTTGCTCATACATTATGTTTAGTAGAGATAATCTTGAAGATGGAATAAAGATGAGAAGAAAGAAAAAACTAAAAATACTAGCCAGTTTGTCAAAGGTGGAGAATATAAACAAGTTCATATGAGGTTCATTGGCATTTTAAGGGAAAGCTTTTTAACTTAGTCTAGGGGAGAGTTAGTGGGTATAGATGGGACAGTGGGGAATAAGTGGCAGTGAGTTGGTAAGTAATGTGTGGTAATAAATACAGTGTATCTGTGGGAGTTAAGAGGTTGGATAGTGGGTAGGGGAAAGGTGTTAAAATATGTCAGCCAGGTGCTAGTTAGTTGCATGTTCAGGGGTTGTTTAGGTGGGAAATAAACTGTTTTTGAAGATGGTTTTGTTAGGTTGTACCCTGATTTGTAGGGGTAGGGAGTTCCAAGTTTTGGCAATGTTGCTAGAATACAGGCAGTCACCAGAGCTGTAATGGCTTTTGGAGATTGTGATTAGTGCCTTGTTAGTTAGTTAGTTTAGATAGTTAGTTAGTTATATAAATATATATATATATATATATATATATATATATATATATATATATATATATATATATATATATACCCACATATACATACATACACAGGCACACAGACACATGCATACACACACACACACACACACACACACACACACACACACACACACACACACACACACACACACACTTTATATGCTAGAAAAAATACTCAGAAAAACAAGTCAACAAATACTATCATGCTGAAAAACCTAACCCTAAACACACTGCAAGTACTAACACAAGAATATCAAAAGGTAGAGAAGACACTAGCAGAAGAAAAAAATCTGTCAACAAATCAGTCAAAAATAAGTTATTACAGATTGTACCTGATAGCTGGAAGTGGCAAATAAGATCTGAAGAGATTCAGATGTGGAAGTACTTTATGGAGAGGAGGTGGAGCTTTGGGGCTGAAAAGTCTAAGCTGCTGTCTTCAGATCTGGTTGAGGTGGATGGATATTTGCAATGCTCTAAAGATATGTTCAATAATTTTATAGGTGATCAGCAATATAAACAAATGGATCTGGTGGTGGACCAGTGAGGGAAATGCATTCTTTATAAAAGTGTTTACCAAATAACAATAACTACATAAGATAGTGACAGTGAAGCAAATTTTGTTTTCCTGACATCTCATTTTCCACAGGTTTCTACTAAAAGAAGTTACATAAATATCTAATTTTGGAATACTTTCTGTTGTTTTTTCAATCTCTTCATATCATGCAAGTCATTCAGTCCTATGTTCTATTCTGAACAAGTGCAAAAGAAATTTTAAAATAGTAGTTGCTAAAACATATTCATGGCATCTTTCTATTGGCTCTGTATAAGATGTGAAACATTAAAATTAACATGCATTTATTATTTCTTTGTTGAACTGTGAAATGCATTTGTTTGTACAATAACTTCATTGTTTAATTATTCTTCAGATTTGAAGTTAAACTGAGGGCCCACTTGTCTAAACTGGTGATAGCGCAGGTGGATGAGAACATTCTCATGGTACTTATTGAAAACAGTAGGGGAAGTTTCCCATTGCCCTAATCAAATTTCCACCTTGTTAGTATGGATGCCCTCTCAGTCTCACCTGAAAAGAAGCTGATGGCCAAGTGGGGCTTGGCTTGTTAATAAACAAATAAATAAGCAAATAAATAAATAAACAAATGAACAAATAGATAAATAAGTAAATATACTAACAATGTTCATACTCATACATAGGTCATCAAAATGAAAATCACCTTATTAGTTGAAAAAGGCATTTTACCTCAGTAAATGCGAAGCTAAAGTAAAAGAAGGAAGACCAAAATGAAAACATTTTTATTTAAAAGCACTAAGTTAGTACTTCTGACAGACAGGAAATGAAAACCGCATTTTCTAAACTAATCTAGTGCATAAATAATTGTCCTAATATAACCTGGACTAAAAGAAAGAAGTTTACAGAAATATCTCAGTTTGGAGCAGTTCAGTTCATCTGAAAGCTGTCAGAAGACACAGCAGATTAATTTAATTGATGGAAATATGCCTTTTCCCAGTATAACTAGCAGTTTCATATTTTTACCCTCACAGGACTTTAGAAAGGTTGCTTCCAGCACAGAAATGGTAATGAGGTATAGCGGTAATTTTTCTTCAGAACATTTTAAATCAGGAATATCATGAGTAGACTCAAATTCATTCTTCTTCAGTATGTAACATCTCTTCAATTTATGCCAGGATTTCCATGTAGTTATCAAAATATACAGTATACTATCCATACAGTGTAATAAAAAAAAATGCTATAGTCTTTGAAAACTCTACAATGAAGTACATAAATGGCAGCAGTCTTGATTGCCTGATGTTCTGCAAAAACTGCTGATAAATTCTCTTTCAATTTTATATGGCTAGCTATTACTTGATGTAAAACATGTCTTTATGAAACCTGCATTGGAAGAAAATTCATAAAAAAAATAAATGGAATTGCTCATAATCTGTATTAGTAATTTATTTCTAAATGCAAGAATTATTTCATGTGAAGCAGATGAAAAAATATTCTAAATGAAACTGACCTTCAGCTATATGTGTTGCCTATGTTATATCATTTAACGTCGCCAAAATGCTGTCCTTACAATAATGATAAAAGTTTGCATAAGCACAAACTGCATTAGCATACTACTGCAGGAGAATTTACATTTTATTCACAATTCAGCCATGATAAAAAATACAAAAAAGATACATACAGATGAGAAGAATACAAAGAAATGGCCTTTTGCAAAGAAAGCTAATTCTCAAGAGAATAACAAAACAAATGCACATCAGTGGCCTCAGTAAATTAATTCATTTTTGTCCCCGCAACTCAAAAAAAGGAGGAGGAAGAAGCTTTATCTTTCTATTACCCGCAGATATCATTATTGTTGGTTCATTTAATTGCATTTGTTTTGCTTTAGGCCAGGGGTTTCGCATAATCATATGTTAAAGTCTTACAGCAAACACTTTGTCTGATACATTATCAAATACCACAAGGATTGCATTTTTTTAATTTATTTATTTATTGTTTGATATTCAGAAATCTATATGAAGCTCCAGTACATTATATAAGCATTGACTACACCAGGACTCTACAGCTAATGAACAGGGAAGTATTTCAGGTTTAAGAATAAGTGAGACAGCTAATTTGTGGAAACAGACTCACTATTAGTGAAGTCACTTATAGCAGGCAACTGTTGATATCACCTCTGGACAAGAATACATTGCTATAGGTGGGAAAGCTGCTAGCAGAAATAAGAGGTGAGTGGATATAACTCTCTATATGGTGCAAGATAGATTAATAACTCTGATATCCTAGATCTAATTCAATAAAAATAACTAACACCAAAATAAACTATGCTCTAGGATTCATAAACAAAGCAGATACACTCAACATATATCTTGTTTTTTTTCCCATGGAGAACAGAACACATAAAAATACAGACTGTAAACATAAACAGATGCAATCCTGAACTAAAAACATTCAAAAAAAATTGAAACAGTTGGGAGAGTTGAGAGAAAATTATTTTTACATATCCTGATACAATTTATTTGTGTACAAGACAGAGCAGCATGTTAGAATGTGTCCTCTTATATTAAGGAAGAGTAGGATGACAAAATTATCTCTGTCTTATAAATGATTATGGTGATGTATAGATTCCAGATAATATACGTATGTATATGCAACTTCTTTTCAATCACGGAAGTGGATTCTGTTGTGGTGAGTCACCTCAGCTACATGACACATTCCAACTACAATTAATAGATTTATGAAATACCTGAAATGGGCATTAAACAAAAAGATCTTAGATGTGATAAATTCACAGTGAAAAAGCAATGTTAAAGTTGTCAAATGCATTTCAGTGAGAAGATATGTACATCTGCAGTTCAAGATAAAGTGTTACATATAGTCTGTTTGCATATCAGGAAAGCAATCAGCTGCATTTCTCACAGAGGACCTGAGAATTTTGTCAGTTAAGAAAAGGTAGATTTGAAAGGTGCATTATCATACAAACTGGATGAGTGGTAACAGAGACTGTATTTAGGTAATTACAGACAGAGAGCAGGATGACTACAGGAGTATAGTAAGAACAGCTGTGGGTGAGGGATGGGGTGTTGCTAACTTTGTTTTCTTTACTAAAACTTGTAAGGAGATGAAGGAAAATATACTCCTTTTGTGCACAGCTCCACAAATATCAGTTTCAATGAAGATGCACTTGCAAGAAGAGATACAGAAGGAAACATTTTACAGAAACCAAATTATGATCCAAAGGTGGGCTATATCATACACTGGGGAAGCTATGCTGCACCAATCCACAGTACTGATCATGCTATAACTCTTACACTTACATAAGTCATGACACATTTCCAATATCATTATCCTTAATGTCAGTTTATTCTTTGTTGACCAGGTTAGTCCCAACAGTCTAGTAAACTCTTTTCAGGGGAGATCCAAGGTGGTATTTATACTACTAGAGGAAATTTGACCCACTCTTTTGAGGAGTGGAAGTGAAGCAGTCTCTGAAACTGTTAGGTGGTGCTGGAGGGCTGCTACTGTTGGGAATTCCAAGATGGAGAAGAGAGCAGCATAGCTGGAGAGAGACACGCAGAAGAAAAATTACTGAAGGCAGGAGAAAGCAATGAAATAGCTCTTACAAAGGTGGAAAAAGGATGACTGGAAACAAAAGTGCTGGTAGATTTAATGAACCAGGCAGAGTCAAAGGAAGGAGAGAAAGTGTGATGGAGTGAAATGCTGGAGAGACTATTACAAGAGGAAGAAAATGAGATGTTGGAAACAAAACCAGCAACTGGTGAAGGAAAACCATGGAAGTAGTCTCAGCTGGTGGAGTAGCCAGTTTTCAGGGTTTACCTCTGCAACAGTTTTTTGTTACAAGGAAAAAAGATGAAATTAGATGCTGCAAGGAATGAAAGAATGGAAGATAGAACTTGAAGAAGACAAACATTTGCAGTTTCTCAACTGCCACAGAGAAGATGATAAGTGGTAAGAATAAAAGTAAAAGTGATGACAATGTAAAGAGGTATGACATTATAGTAGCATTATCTGGCCACTAGGGATTTAACATTAAGACTTAAGAGCATTAATTCATGTGGGAGATTAACATATTTGTGAAGTGATATCTGAAAGATTTAACTTGGTGGAAAAAGTTCTGTCTGAGACTGAAAAAAGAAATAAAAGAGCACCATGGGAAGACTATTTCAGATCTTGGGACTACACATGAAAAAAGAAAAATGTGGACTTTAGAATTTCTGATAAAGATGAGCATGTGTTATTCACTATGTAGTAAATTACATAAAAGTAAAAAGTATGTGATGAAAGAACTGTATGGACTTTGAGGACTGGGAATTGTTTGGAACAATGGATGTTAATGATGGGAAACTCAACATATTTCAAATGCAATAACTGAATTTTAAGAGAGGATTTGCTAGATACTAGTATCAACCCAAAGCAGGTTATTTCTTTCAGGATAAAAATCCTTTAGTACAACACTATAGCAAACAAAGGCATGGTCAGTGTAGAAAGAAGGGACATACATAAAGAAATGTAAGCCTTATAGTAGAAAATGTAAAGAATTTGGACACTTCTGTTTTGACTGCCTTATATTAGAAAGGAAAAGACACATGAAGAAGAAAGATCATTAGGAAGGCAAGCATTAGGAAATATTACTACAGAAGATGATCAAAGCAAAGGTGATGCGGGGAAGGGGATAGTGAAGAAAGGCTAAACAATGAATCGGTAGTTAGAGAAGAATGAACTGTTCAAAGTGAGGCTGTTAATATACAGGAAGAAAAAATAGTTTGCAATTTTAGAAAGTGAAGCGGAAGAAGAAGGAGAAATGGAGACACAGTAGAACCAAAATAAGATAGTGTAAATCATTTGGTGAGAGATATATGAGAAGGAAAACATAAATAAAATCTGACAGTAAAACACAAAAAAGGGAAAATATGATATATGAATTTTAGAACTAAATATAAATAGTATTAGAGAAAAATAAAAGAGGTTTGGTGATGGTGGAGTGGTGTAAAAATTAAAAGTGGCTGCTGTTTGCTTTATGGAAAGAAACAGGAAAAAAAAAGAAAAGAATACAGGTAGCATGGGGGCTAATATGTATGGCTGGTAGAAAATGAGACAAGTTCCGAAATAGGAAATCTTATAGAAAATGAAGAAATAAGAAATCTAGATGTAATCATTGTGGTACCAGAAAGGGTAATGATAGTTACAGTGGATATAAAAAGTTTACACACCCCTGTTAAAATGCCAGGTTTTTGTGATATAAAAAATGAGACCACAATAAACTATTTCAAAACTTTTCCTACCTTTAATGTGACCTATAACCTGTACAATTCGATTGAAAAACAAACAAATCTATCAGGGGATAAATATAAAAAATAAAAAAGTACAATGTGCTGGTTGCATAAGTGTGCACACCCTTAAACTAATACATTGTTGAAGCACCTTTTGATTTAATTACAGCATTCAATCTTCTTGGGTACGAGTCTATCAGCATGGCACATCATTACTTGGCAATATTTGTCTACTCTTCCTTGCAAAAGCAGTCCAAATCCATCAGATTGTGAGGGCATCTCTTGTGTACAACCTTCTTCAAGTCACCCCACAGATTTTCTATTGGATTTATGTCTGGGATCTGGCTGGGCCATTCCAAAACTTTAATTTTCTTCTGGCAAAGGCATTCTTTTGTTGATTTGGATGTATGCTTGTGGTCATTGTCGTGCTGAAAGGTGAAATTCCTCTTCATCTTCAGCTTTTTAGCAGATGCCTGAAGGTTTTGGGTCAAAAGTGACTGGTATTTGGAACTGTGCATAATTCCCTCCATCTTGACTAAAGCCCCAGTTCCAGCTGAAGAAAACCAGCCACAAACCATGATACTGCCACCACCATGCTTCACATTGGGGATGGTACCCTTTTGGTGATGTGAAGTGTTGTTTTTGTGCCAAATGTACCTTTTGGAATTGTGGCCAAAATGTTCAAGCATGGTCTCATCAGACCATAACACATTTTCCCACATGCTTTTGGGAGACTTGATGTATTGTTTTGCAAATTATAGCAAGGCCTGGATGTTTGTCTGTGTAAGAAAAGGCTTCCATCTTGCAACCCTACCCCATAGTTCAGACATATGGAGAATATGGGAGATTGTTGTCGCATGTAGTACTAAACCAGTACTTGGCAGAAATTCCTGCAGCTCCTTCAGTGTTGCTGTAGGTCTCTTGGCAGCCTTCCTGATCAGTTTTTGTTTTGTCTTTTCATCAATTTTGGAGGGACGTCCAGTTCTTTGCAACATCACTGTTGTCCCATATTTTCTCCACTTTTTGATGACTGTCTTCACTTTGTCCCATAGTATATCCAAAGTTGTGGAAATTTTTTTGTACCCTTCTCCTGACTGATACCTTTCAACAATGAGGTCCCTTTGATGCTTTGTAAGCTCTCTGTGAACCATGGCGTTTGCTGTAGCAGGCAACTGAGTAAATGTCAGGAAAATCCTACTAGGACAGCTGAACTTTATTTGGGGTTAATCAAAGTTTCTTTAATTCATGGCAGATGTGTACCCAAGAAGACCGAATGCTGTAATTAAATCAAAAGGTACTGCAACAAAGTATTAGTTTAAGGGTATGCACACACTACAAAGTATTAGTTTAAGGGTGTGCTCATTTATGCAACCAGCATATTGTACGTTTTTTTATTTTTTATATTTTTTTCCCTAACAGATTTGTTTGTTTTTCAGTTGAATTGTACAGGTTATAGGTAACATTAAAGGTGGGAAAAGTTTTGAAATGATTTATCGTGGTCTCATTTGTTTATATCACAAAAACCTGGCATTTTAACAGGGGTGTGTAAATGTTTTATCCACTGTATACAAGAATGGGACAAAGACGTATAAGATTAATTGTGATTTATGTGTTTATTAGTATGATGGAGAGACAGCAGATGTTTGAAGAAATTAAACAGCTAGTGTTAGTACATATGTTAACAGTAAAGGCAGGAGATTTTAACTGTAACCTGAGGAAAGAAACTGGAAAATATCACAGAATATAAAGTTATTAAGAGAATTGATAACTATGGACATTTAAATGTAGGAAATGATAACACAATGGACACATAAAAGAATTTTAAAACTGAAACTGATTATATACTTCATTCTAAAGACATGAAAGAAATAACAGGGGGTACAGATGGTAGAGGTTTTAGATGCTAGAGCAGTTTCTGCTAGAATAGGACAATACAGAGAAATGGTAAGGAAGGAAAGGGAATACAGAAATTAACTGCAGAGTTAAAAAAAAAAACAGAAAAAATTATAATAGAGAAAGAAATTTTATGGAAAGGTCGTATGCCATTGAGAATATTTTATAAAAGTTGGATGCAGTGGTGTGTGATATCACTGAGAAAAAAACAATTGAAGAAACGATAAAAAGATCCAGTAATTACTGCTGTCCCTTACAACAAACTTTAGTAGCCTTTGATGTCAAATGTGAACTGGACATCAGGAAAGTACTGCAATAACCAGCACAGAGAAAGTTCTAAAACCTTAACAAATGTGAGAAAAAAGCATTGTTAGAACTACACAGAGATAAGTCTTGATGGGTTATGAAGGCTGACAAGGAAGGGGGTATTGTTGTTACTGATAGCAGCAGCTATATCCGGAGGAAAGAAGAAATGTTGAGTGATGCTATTATGAATCTTTAACTTTATAAGATATTAAGGCATCATATGACAACTGATATACAGCCTTGACTGCACTTTATGATGATTTTTTTTAGCAGACAACTTGTCTGAGTATCTATAGACACCTTCCCTTCATTTGCCTAAATTCTTTGGAATACCTAAGCCACATAAAAATAGAGAAACCCTTCTTACAGGCCAGTGGTTGCAAGTGGGGAGTCACTGACTGAAGCTGCTGCTGTCTACCTGGATTTTTTGTTACAACTTCTGGTTGAGAAGAACATTGTTTGTGTGTTTCAGTAAAGGATATTCCATTTTTAACTCAACGGTGTACTACCTACTATTTTAGTATTTTGTTGTATGCATTTTAAAGTTCAGGTTACTAGTGAACTAAGTCCATAACATATTTCATGGAGTGAACTTCACACTCTCTACACTGTGAAATTTCTGCTTAGTTTTTTTTTGACCCAGTATAGGTTACATACTAGGTTTTCTAACACTTTGAGGGACACCACAGATTTTTTTTTTTGCAGTTGTACACTGTGAGATCTTTGCAGTGTTCTGTCCATTCTTTGCTTTCCTTGGACTGCACTGTGTGTTTTTTCCACCACTGGGACTTTAACACGGAAAACAGCAAATTAGTAGACTTGCTGGCAGCACCTACATGGGATAAAAATGATGATGGTAGGATTAATCTAGGGAACAGTAATGGTGAGGAAGTTTGTAACCCAGGTATGAACATTTTGACTCTTGTAATAAACTAGAAAAAGAACTAAAGCACATGCAAAGGCTATTTTGGGAGCAAATGTATTTACAACAAAGTCTAGATAAGAAGAGACTGCCTTAGGGCTGCACCTTAACCAGAAGCCTGTGTGGAACAATATGGATGAAACCCTGACAACTGAATAGTTTAATACCTTAACTAATGCTAGCTACAACCTCATAAAATTGCTCCTTAAAAATAACCAGGCTAAACAGGAGGCAACTAAAGCTGTAATCTCAGAGCTGGAGATGGCTATATTAAATGAGGACCAAAAAGACCTTGATGCAAGATTTGATTCTCTGAGACAGAGGGTAAAAAGCTTTGAATAATCCATTAAAGAATGTAAACTGAAGAAGATGAAAAGGGATCAGTATAATAAGGATGACCCTGAGAGATTTAATAAGACAAAAAAAAGAATAAAGACAGAGGATTTTTTAATTGCAACAACTATAAATGTGGTAACATGAGATTCAAAAGAGACTGCAAAAAAATACCACCAGCAACCCCAGCAGTTTTTTGAGAGGGAAATTGATGCAAAGAACTGGACAGAGGCATGACATGGATGGAACAAGTTCCTCCACTGCCACCATCTTCATAGATACCCTTGGGTACAAGCACACCTTGGAGGTCCAACAAGGTTGAGGGTTACCTAAACCAGAACCAGACCCAAAATCATAGAGGGGACCAGAACTGTCAGAGAGATATGGTGGAGGAACACCTGAACCAGAACCAACACCAGATCCAGAACCAACAGGACAACCAAAACCAAAGACAGTATGGCTATCAAGTGTCTGAAACACGGAGACCCACACCACCAAGAGGGACATTACCATGAGTATAGACATCAATTACAACACCAACAACAGGGCCAGTACCAATACCATTACCAGGACCAATGTCAGAGCTCCAGAGGAGGACAATACCATCACAGTCAGCAGGAAGACTGCCACTACAATCCCCTGAGACTCTAAAGGGCACAAGAGGAGTTTCAATGATCCCTAACCCCAGCCAGAGCCCCTCCAGAAGACTGGAAAAACAAGTAATGGGCAGGAGTGAGGGAAATTAAATACTTGGGTAGCCCAACTACACCACAGGACCCAGAACCAGCCAAAGAAACTAGCCACACTATTAACTCCACTGTTGTGTGGAATTACTCCAAAAAAGAACTTAGACATTGAGATTAGCGTTCTTTCAAAGGGATTAACGTTTGTTCCCCCCTGCAGGTCTGACACAGCACAAGTATTGGTTGATTTAAAATCCTGTGTCAGAAAACTGAATCTGAAAGTTCTACCATGGTAAATCTGATACCATTGAGAAAAAAACCTATTGAAGAAACAATAAAGCAGCCTTTGAGGTCAAATGTGAAATGGACATCAGGAAAGTACTGAAAAAAACAGCACAGAGAAAGTTCTACAACCTTAACAAAGGTGAGAAAAAAAAAAGCATTGTTAGAGCTAGGCAGATATAAGTCTTGACAGGTTATGAAGGCTGACAAGGGAGGGGGTATTGTTACTGATACTACATCTACAGACACGTTCCCCTACTTGCCTAAATTCTTTGGAATCCCTAAGCCACATAAAAATAGAAAAAACCTTCTTGCAGGCCAGTGGTTTTAAGCAAGGGGTCCTTGACTGAAGTTGTTGCCATCTACCTAGACTTTTTGTTCCAACCTCTGGCAGAGAAGAGCATTGTCTGTGTGTTTCAATAAAGGATATTCCATTTTTAACTCAACTGTAGAGAGCATACTATTTTATTATTTTGCAGTGCATATTTTAAAGTTCGATTTTTAATAGTGAACTAGGTGAATAAAATATTTCAAGGAGTGAACTTCATACCCTCCACAATGTGAAGTTTCTGCGTGGTTTGTTTAATGTATAAACTGAAGTCTAAAAATATATTTAGAAGTGAAAAGACAAATAAAAAATAAGATGAAATATAAATACATTTTACAAAATTAGGAGAAAAATATTAAATGACAAGATAAAGGGAATAGAAAGACATATGTATGAAAAAGAGAGAAAAAGTAAAACTGGTGTCATGAAGGAATTTTTTTCTTTTCTTTTTTTTTTTGAAAGGAAAGCAAGCAGATGTTTACCCTTATTTAGGAAAAGAAGTAAATGAAGCAAAACTGTGTATATGCATTCCAGTTAACAAGCACAGTGCACTGTGCAATCAAGCAGATGGTAATGTACAGTATATACATTAGTTTCTAAAGTGGGTCAATATTCAATGAATCTTGAGAGAAGGGAAGAGAAGAGACTCAGAAAGGAAATAGGTTAGGTGATATGTCCTGTGTCTTGTGTTAAAGCAGGAGCATTTGACTTGGATGAAAAAGCGCTTTTTGAGGTGCATTCTGAATTTGGAATAAGTGTCAATTTCCTTAATGTCTATGGGGAGATCTTGAAATGAGAAAGCATGTGTAGTACTGTGGAGTTTGGTTCTAGGAGTAACATGAGTTGGCATGGCTTGTGAATGGTGTCTTGGGTTGTATGTTTGTATGAAAGTTTTTTTTTTTTTTTTTTTGTAGAGGTAAGCTGCAAGGTACAAGGTGACTAAACATATAGAGCTGTAGTAGTTTGCAGAGTTTTGATCCAAAAGTAGGTCAGATCTTTGTTTTATGGCTAGCGGGAAGTGAGTTTGTAATAATCAACAGATTCTGTTAGAGACAGTCTGGAGTGAGGAAATGCTTTACTTGGGGGCAGAAACAAAAGAAGAATGAAAGAAAAGATTTAAAAATGGAGGCCTAAATTACTAGGGAATGCTGACCATAAAATATTTATGAAAATACTATAAAAAGGATGGAGAAAGTATTGGATGAGGTAGTAGGATAAGTGATTTGTGGTATAAAAGGAAGAGAGATTAAAGAAATGTTAATTATAGTGAAGGAAGTAGTTGACACAATATTGAAAAACAATAAGGAAGTAAGACTGATATAATGAAATGTAGCTAAATGTAGCTAAAGCCTTTAATAAAGTGTATTATGAAGCAATGTGATAGAGTTTAGAGAGCATACGACAAAGGAAAAATATTAATGTAATGAAAAAATTTATGAAAATTCAGGGTACAAGTTATGATAAATAGATGGTTGGAAAAAAATAAAAGAGGTGAGTAAAATAGGGATGCCTAATGAGTATCTACTTATTTATATTAGTAAAGAATGCATTAGACTGTATGAAATGAGGGAGGCAAGATAGGAGCTGAATCTGTATATATATATATATATATATATATATATATATATATATATTACTAATAATAATGACATATTCAGGTGGATCAAAGTGCAAGGGATGGATACGTGAGTTTGTATGTAATAAGAATCAAAAAGCTGTAGAAAAAGCTGGTCTGCAGTTAAACAAAATGAAGTGTAGGGGATTTGTTGAAATAAAAATAAAAATGAAATATATTTCACAAAATAGAAATAATGATTTAGGAAGTGATATTTAATGAATATTAAAGCATAATGCATGAATAGGGACAGTGATTGGAACTAATAAAAAGTTGCTAGCTTGGTAGAAAAGATTTTTATCATTTCAGAAAAAGGCATACTGAATACTTATATATTCGAAAAAATAACATATTTGGGGGGATATATATATATGTTCCCACTCAAACAGAAAAATATACATTTTGTGGCTTCACTTGGGGCTCGAGGCTGAACTCAATAAGAAGAGGTATCATTTATAATAAAAAAGAAGGTGGCTTAAATAAAAAAAAGCAGTGGTACATTTAGCATCTATGCATTTATTTTGGGTGATGAGAAAGGTAAAAGAAAGACAAGAAATATGCTAGGAAAAATGTTATATGAAAATACAAATATATAAGAAAAAAAGGGAAAGGAATGAAAATAAAAAGGACAGGATGGAAGAAACATAATATGAGAATAAAATGAAATTATGGGAAACAAAAATAAATAATATAGATAGGGAAAGAAAACAACTTATTTATTTATTTATTTGTTTGTTTGTTTGTGTATTTATTTATTTATTTATTTTCCATTTGTTTACTGGGTTAGTCCAACTGGACACAAGGTGACTGTTTTCAGTGGAGGCCTGGGGAGAAAAGCTCCAGATACATAGTAAAAAATTATAAAAAATAATAAAATAATAAAAACATATATAAACATAGCTATTTCATGCAAAGAGCATAGAACATATAAAAGGAGTAAAATCAGAGCTTTACAAATGATGCAGCATACAGTGGTTAGAATATTGAGAAACAAATTAAACCAGATATTATACAACAAATATACAATTGCTTTAACATAAATCCAAAAAGAAGTTTCCATAGACAAACAAGATCATAATATTTATTTATTTAATTTATTTATTTACATTTGTTTACCGGGTAGTGTCCAACTGGGCTGGTGGCCCATTTTCAGTGGAAACCTGGGAGAAAAGATCCACAGATAATACAGAAACAGAGTACAATCAAAGAAAAATCAACATTACTACATTAACAGACCTCTGGATTGCTACATTAACTAAAAAGATAAGAACATTTTTACAATGAGTATAGACATTTTTTTACAAACAAAAGTGCTTCATTAGTAATTTTCTTTGTAGAAAACAGCTTTAAAAAGAGTATTGCTTTGAACAGGACAATGAATATTTAACTGATAACAAGCAGTGATTAGGCCTAGACTGTGAGGTATGCAACTTTGTTAAGCAAGAACAATTTTTGCTTATGAAAAAAATTTAGAGGAAAATAAATGTGGAGAAAAACAGACAAAAGGGAAACAGGTAATCCAAAAAAAGCCAAGGATGTCCCAAAATAAGTAATATCCTGAACGTAGGTTTATTTTTACAAAAGCATACATTTTTGCTACTGTGAAACAGTAACTTCTTCAGAGAAACTGACAAACAAAAGGCGTCAAATATTTAAACCTTCCATGGCGCTAGTACACACCCACTACGTCACATGAATTCACAAGAAGGCCTCCCATACAGTGACGTGTGACATATACAAAGTAAATAGAAACCATTCAATAATAAACTCTTAATAATTATTAGTATAAAACATTTATAAAACAATTAAAACTAACAATCTTTATGCAAAATTGATGGTGTATATAAGTTAAATATGCAAAGGTTTCTAACTACGGTAAAACATAGGTTGCATTCAATGCAAAAAACCAATGCAAGAAAATGCATAAAAAATGCATAAAAAACAGCAAGTAATACGCTGTTTAGACAAAATGACTACCTGAATTAAAATTATGTAGCAACTATTATTATTTTCAGCAATGGCACGTCTTGAAAATTGCATCAAATATAATCTAAACTCTATACTTATACCAACAGCTATTGAATGTATACGAACCATTGTCTTCCCTATACAAGGGTGCTTCCTCATTGAATAAGTTATGCACTATATAAGTATAAGGTATGCGTGTGTAAAAACCTAATTGATACATAAGTGCGTCAAAAATAAATTACATACAAAGTATATTAAAGTATATTAAAATGTATGTATTTACTGTATTTGTAATACACATTAAAATCATAGTTTAAAATCATGTATATTGTTTTACCTCAAGGCTTTCTACATCTTTTTACTGGTTTGTTGAGAAAAACAGACACTATGAGCTATATTAGAATAAAACAGTATAGTAGGGGTATAAAGGAGCATAAGGTAAAGTGGTTATCCAGGTGGAGAGCAAGGGCAGAACCACTTGCTTTTTAGATATTCCTTTAAGCTATTTTTAAATGATGAGAAGCAAGGAGTGCACTGTAAGCTTTGGGAAAGAGCATTCTAGGACTTGGCTACATTGTTTGAGTAGAGGGAGTCACCATGGTAGTTATGTGACTGTGTTATTCTGAGCAATGGCCTACTGGAAGATCTAAGGGGCCTATTGTTCACCTGTAGTTGGAGTAAGGTTGAGATTGCTGGGCAGCTCTGTGGATTGTGTGCGATTTTGTGTGGTAGGGTTAGTTGGTTTAAAGTTAATAGGTTAAGGAGTTCTAGCCAGTTGAGTTGAAGAAGAGCAGAGCAATGGTGGGTTTTTTGGGGGAGGTTAGTGGCAAACTTTGCAATTTTATTATAACAGGATTTGAGGTTGTGCAGGTCTGTCTTACATAGGTTAATAAAGATATGCGAGCAGTAGAGAAGAGCAGATAGTAATTGTGACCTAGCAGTGTCAAGCCTGGCTTGTGATCCCATCTGATGAGTGAATATAGAGAGATGAGTGGTTGAATTTGGTAGTTTTGTTAGAGAAGATTATTAATTTTGTCTTATTTGGATTTAGAATGAGTTGGTGGTTTGTTAAAAAAGATTCTACTTCTAGAAATATTTTTTGCATTTTTTCTTTTAGCTCTTGTGGGGAAGGAGTGGAGCAGATAAGGGAAGTATCATCAGTGTATTGTATTGTAGTTGCCAGTTGGATAGCTGTGTTACGTTTATGAGTAAATATGATAAATAGAAGGGGCCAGGTATAGACCCTTGGGGTACCCCAATGGTAACTGGTAGTAGAGGGGAAAGTTTGTTTTCCTATTTGAAAGCCTGCTGACAGTTAGAGAGATAACAAAAACCAAGACAGGGCAGCTGGACTGCGCTGCATGTATCAAGCATGTTTAGAAGTAGTTGGTGGGAGATAGTTTCAAAGGTTTTTGACATGTCTAGGAATATTGCAGATACTAGTTGTCCATTGTTCATTAAGTGGTAAATGGTATTGGTGAAGGATAATAAGGCTGTGCTAGTCCTATACTTGGGTATAAAACCATGCTGGGAATCTGATAGAAGGTTGTTGGTGGTCAGGTGGTTTAGTAGTTGAAGCTGAATGCATTTCTTTAGGATTTTTGCTAAAGGTGGGAGGATGGCTATGGGGTGGTAGTTTGTAATATCTCTGGAGGGGCCACCCTTGTGGAGGGGGATGATGTGAGCAATTTTCCATAGAAAGGGCACATATTGTTTGGAGATATAATGATTGATTCTTACTGAGATAGGATATGCAGTGGATGTCACCAATTTTTAAGAATTCATTTGGAAGTTGGTTGGCCACTGGGCAGCAAGGCTTTAGCTTGCTTAATAGCTTTTTAATGTAGGAGATTTGAATTGGTTAAATGATAGGGAGTTGGTGGTACTGGGGCATAGTGAGGGGAGGGAAAGAGGCAGTTGTTTTTGGTGTTAAGCAGGGAGGAGATAGAGTTAATGAAATGTGAGTTGAATTGTGTGGCTAAAGGTGTGGTGGTATTGGTTGTGAAAGTATAGGGGGTGGTGGGTTTACCAGAGTTGAGGAGGAGGGTTACTGTTTGGCAGAATTTTTGTGGGTTATGAACAAACTTTTGTTGAGTGGTTTGGAAATAGTGCTTTTTATCACTCTTATTTTTTTTTCTTAGTCTGATTTCTTAATTGCTGATAAGTGGTGAGGTTGAATTTGTCTTTGGTGGACAGATATAGCAATTTGGCTCTGTCTCTTTGTTTAATGAGTTGTTTGCCTCATGGGAAAGCCATGGTAGTTGCTTGGTTTTGGAGCGTATTTTTCTGGTGGGGGCTAGCCTATTTTGAATTTCAAGAAAATTTGAGCTAAGGAATTCGACTGCAAGGTCTAGGTTTAGTTTTTTTAATGGGGACCAATCACAGCATTGAAGTAATAGGTTCTTAGGTTCATAGGTAGGTACTAGGCTATTGGCCCTAGGGCCTATATAAGCCTAGCCAAAAAGGTACCCTGTTTTTTGTCACGCAAGAAAATGATTTTCCTGTGCCCTTGTCGAGCAGAGCTCCAGAGGTGATCCTCAGGGTGAATTTCCTATTTCCCATCCAATCATCAAGATATTTCTTGAAGAATGCTAATGAGGAGCTTTGTTTGATATAGATAGGTAGTTTGTTCCAGAGTATGGGAAGTCTCTAGGACAGGAATTTATCCCTCCAGCATGTTCTGTTTATTGTGGTGACATGGTTTGGGTCCCTAGAGCATGTAGCTTGGAGGGATTGGGATTTCTTTAAGAGGAGCATGTCCAAAAGCTTTGGATTTGACATAGCTTTGTATGTTAGGCAGAGATCGCCTCTGAGTAGGAGATATGCAACAGAGTAAAGCTGGGGTTTTTTGAGACGGTCTGTGTAGAGCATCTGTTTGAGGCCAGTAATCCTCTTTGTGAGGTATTTCTGCGGCTTTTCCAGTTGTTGATGTCTTGTGAGGTACATACCAAAAGGGGTGTTGTACTCTATAATGGGTCTAATGAGTGATGAGAAGAGGGGAATTATGACCTCTTTTTTCCTGGATGAGAAACCTTTTGTGATGAGGTGTTCCATGTAGAAGGATTTCCTGACTACTGTGGTGATGTGATTATCAAAGGAGAGACTACTGTCCACCTGTGTCCCAAGGTCTCTTATCACACTTTTGGTGTTAAATAGATGGCCACCTATGTGGTAGCTTATGGGTACAGAGTTTTTACCAAAGGGAATGACAATGCACTTTTTGGCATTGAGCTTGAGGCCATGGCTTTGACATCAGGCATCTGTCTCCATGAGGCCCTTTTGTAGGATGTCTACATCATTAGGAGCTTTGATTATGGTTCCGAGTTTGCAGTCATCTGCAAACTTTGTTAGCCAAAGACCTTCTGTGTTAGCCTTTGCTTCAGAAAAGTAGATACCAAACAGGAGAGGACCCAGGACTGAACCCTGTGGTACTCCACTTGTCACTGGTCTGAAGTCAGATTTGGAGTCTGCTACTTTCACAGTGTGGGTTCTGTCAGTGAGCCAGGTGGCAATCCATCTTGTGACATAGGGATTTATACCTAGTTTAGTGAGTTTATCTATAATTCCAGAGTGGGGAATGGTTTCAACAGTCTTGGTGAGATCTAGATAGGCTGTGTGAACCACCTTACCCTCGTCTACGGCCTTCGTGACTGCTTCAAAGAAGTCTATCAGGTTTAGGAGACATGATCTGCCTTTTAAAAATCCAAACTGGGTGGGATCCAGAGTCTGTAGATTATCAATGTCTTTGTTTATAAGTTCCATGATGATATGTTACATTGCTTAGCAGACCAGGCTCGTTAGACTAATGGGGTGGTAGTTCCCTGGGTCCGTGGTGGCTTCCCCTTTGTGGAGTGAGATAACTGTCACTGTGTGCCATTCAGTGGGCACAAAGCCTGAGGTGAGGCTATGATTGAACATGGTACCTAGGTGGGGTGTCAGTTCATTCTGTAGTTCATGTAGAATGTAGCCTGGGATGTTGTCAGGTCCCATGGATGCTGTGTTCTTGGCTTTGCAAGAGTGTGTTTTTTACCTCTGCAGCCATGATTGCAGGAACTTTGCATTCTTCCGGTATAGAGATGGGCCTTTTAGGAGATGAGAGAGGGGTAAAGTTAGCACTGAACCTATCTGTCAGGATGTTGGCAATATCAGTTGGTTCTGTATATTTAGTGCCATTGTGTTGTAACTCAGAGCAGATATGAGTGTTGCCATTGAGATTCTTGACATAGCTATAGAATGCTTTGTGGGTTGTCTTTGGAATCAGTGTCGATTTTGTTTTCATAACTAGCTTCGGAGGATTTTATGAGGGATCTCAGCTTCTTTCTGAGGCTGATTAGGGAGTTCCTCCAATCATGGGATTTTACTCTTTTTTTTGCAACAGTTTTTTTCTTTTGTTGTAGAGTTTGGTTATGGCAGGGGACCACCAGATTGGCTTCCTTTTTTTGGAGGATAGCATCTTGGCTCTGTTAGAGATAGCCTGATCCATGCACTCGTGTAAGTGCTTATTAAGTGCAATTGTGTAGGATTCAGTAGTCATACTTCTATTATCTATCTGCATGGGTGTCGTGAAGTTTGCCACTTCTGTCTTAAGAAGTGTGACGTTGGCTTTGGAGAAATTTTTTTACCATGGTTTCCCTAATGGGCTGGGATGTGGATGTCTAGGGTGATAAGCTTGTGGTCAGATCTCACCAATGAGGAACTGACCTCTGATGTGGACCACCAGTCACCCATGTTGGTAATGACCAGGTCTAGGATATTGCTGCCCCAGGCTGAATAACTCTGGTGAGAAATGTTTCTTACTGTGGATGATTCTAAAAGGATTGGAATTTTTTGTGCAGATTCTTTTTCTGAGTAGAAAAGTGGGGGTGTGGTTGCTAATACTGATAGGAAGGCAGCCGGCTAGGTCATTTAGGTTTGGTTTGTCAGTTAATATCCAGTCCAGTAGTGACTCTTTTTTGGACTGCTTATCTGTGCAAGTGGGACAGTGTTTAAGTTGGGAAAAATTACATAGATTAATGATGTTTGTAGAGCAGTCTGAGGAGCAGGTGAGCCAGTTGAGAATAGAGTCACCTAGGATGATTGTTTCTTAGTTGAAAGAGTGGGCAGACTATGAGAGGAAAAGTTCTATGTTGGGGAGGTTGTTTTCAGGGGGCAGATATACAGCAATGATAATTATGTCTTTATGAGGATTTATTAGAAGGCGGGTGATTAGAATTTCAGGCTTGGGGATGTCAGGAGGAGTGCAGTTTTGTTTCTTTAGTTTTATTGAGTCTTTGAACATGATAGCTACCCCATCACCTCTTTTTTTTGGTCTAACCTGTTTTATAATGTTATAGCTGCTGAAAGCAATTTCAGAGTCCTTGATGTGGGCTTTTAACCAGGTCTCTGTCATGACAACTATGTCAAGAGAATAGGTATCAAGGATAGCTTGAAATTCACTGATTTTATTTACAAGGCTTCTGATGTTGAAACTGGTTATTAATAGGTCAGCTTTAGAGGAGGCTGGAATATGGGTATGAACAGAAGAGTTTTGGGTAGGAAGTGTAGTTGGATGGGGTATTGTTGATGGAGCCTGGGTTTGGGTGGATGTCAGCTAGTAGTCTGATATGCCTAAGGGAGTTTAGTAGTAGGTGTTTTAGTTTGGTGATTGCTTAATGGTATCTATGTGTGGACATTGTAGGGTATGAGGTTTTTATCTGTCTGAAAGAATAAAGGATAGAGTTGGATGTATTGTACAGTTGAGGGCAGATGTAGGAATATGGCTTGGGAGGAGGTTGTAGGTTGTTAAGAGTTTGTGCTTGACAGTATTTATAATTTATGTTGACATATTGGAGGTCAGAGTATTGAGAAGTGGGAATGCATATTTGAATGGAATAGTTTTATAGGGTGGAGTCTGAGTATTGGGGTCAAGTAGTTTGGGATGAGTGGGAGTTTGTAGCTTATGAGGAGTGGGACTGTGTAGGTAGAGGGAGAACTTGTGGGTGTGTTTGGAGGGTGGGGTTGGGGTGGAATTTAGCAGTGGATGGGTAGGAGGAGAATCTGGGTGTGGTGAGAGTAGGTATAAATCTAATGAAAGTGGGGGTGGGTGGGAATGGGGGTAGGGAGTGGAGTGTGCCCAAGCAAAGTGAGGGTGAACAGAGCGGGTTTGCGCAAGTAGAAATGCTGGGAGAAAGCCAAACAAAATCTCCAGGAAGAGAAATAACACTGTGGGCAGGCACAGTAGAGATAGGTCAGAGCACTTAGAAAGAGTGATAATGCAAATGGAAATTATCAGTGATAGCAATTGTGAAGGTAGTAGTAAAGCAGACAGAAAGATCTATTTCCTCTATACTTATGTGGGTGTATAAGGGTAGAGAACATTAACTGGTGGGGAAAAACACTAGGGTGAATGAGATACAATGGAAGGAACCAAGTTGGGGTGCTATTAGAAGGTAGGGATTTCACAAATAAGAGCAGATAGCTTTTCCCATTTTGGCGGGTGGAGCAGCTGCTGACCTTGGTAGTGTGCCCTCTTACAACTACAAATTAAGCAACTAGCATTGTTTTATTAAACAAAACTGGGAAAGGAAATGCTGAGTAAAACATACTTTGTTACAAACTAGTTGAAGTGGGACAATAATGTAGAATTATAAGCAGGTAGCCTATAATAGGGCTATGTGCATAGTGTGAATCTGTGCAAAATGAGTTGCCTGAGTATGAATGTAATATCAGCATAGGTCTCAACCAAGTGGGATACATAGTAACAGGCCAATGGACAACAGTAGACAGAAGCATGCACAATCAGTGATAATAGAATAATACCACCAGTAATCCCATGTATTCCACATAACATATGAGATTGTGAGTGATGATAGTTGGTCTCACAGATGAGGAGAATAAGAATAGGTCTATAACTCCATGCATCAGGTGATGGTCTCCCCCAATCAGAATGAATGCATGTTGTTGCATACCCTTCTATAGGAACATAGGGTGTCTGGAGGCTGTGTTGAAGTACGGATCAAATTGGGCCTATTAGGCCATGTTTTAAGCCACTCTATAGGCAGAGTGTGATGTCATGGACCATGGATTTTGTGCTATTAGCTGTAGAGAGTGCACAGATGAGCTGCACTCCTAAGAATAAAAACTGAGTAATGTTTGCATGTATACATTGGCATGGCCAGTGGTGACAGGGTAGTGACATGGGAGACAAACTCCCAGCTAGTGGATTGTCTATTAGCTCTGTTTGGCATCCATACACAGATCTGTGCTTAGTTGTTATTCCACTTAACATTTCATATGTATTGGAATACATGATTTGTGACAAGACCTCCAGATATAATCTTGTTCATTCATCAAACTTCACACACTGTTGCTATGCACATAGTCGTACAACTGTACCAGTGTCACATACATCACTTGCACAACATATGCCTATATGTGTTTCATGGGCAAGCTGTGTTTGAGGTTTTTGATGTCATATCAGGACACATTACAGATCAGTTGCTTGTGACCCATGCAAAATGTTTCCTGATACAAATGTTAATAGTCACACAATGGAGCTGCTGACCACCTCAATAATCCTTGGGTATAACAACACAAATGCACATACAATGAATTCCATAAGGTTACAATTACATAAAACATGTGGTACATTAGTTGTGTATATCGTAGCATAACAACATGTGTATGAGACAAGACTTATTTGACCATGTAATCAATATAAATTAATATTGATGTCTGTCATGGAACGTGTAATGATGGTATATACAAACAAACCCTGCCTAGCAAAAATGGGTACCATAAAAACACAAAAACAAAAATAACCAAAAACCAAGTGAAATAATAAACTGTATTAAATTTATAACTAAACAGCATTAAAATAATCACAGAAATCAAAAAAGTCATCAACTCATTAAAGCTCAAATACCATCAAAATAATCATATATACACATAAATAAAAGTATAATTATAATCATTCATATGGATATATTATATAATTAAAAATGTTCATTAAGTTCTTTTCTTAATAAATGGAAAGGGAAATTTTTCTTTTTTTTCAGATTTCTTTTTGATTTACTTTCAATATTAAAAAAAATTAACCAACCAATTTGTTTCAATATTCTGAAAAAAAAAAAAAATAATAAATGTCTTAACTCTGGTGCTCTGGACAAATATTTGTATACAATGCATTATTAATGCTCTGTAAGCTAATAGGTATAATAATGCACCATATTGGAAGTCTGATCAATTGACCATAATACCCATACTAATCAGGCCAAAGCACACCCAATCAATTAACTTTAAACACCAGAAGACTTGAAAATAAACATATGAATACATATATCTTTGAAAAAGTTTGACTTGAAATATATATAAACAGTTTAATATATGTCCACAGGGAAAACAACCACACAGACTATGTCCAGAAATAGTAGTATGTGTTTTTCAGAAATATTGGTTTCTACAATTTTTTAAATTATTGAAATAAGATTTCAGGTTTTTACCAATTCGTAAATATACTTTACCATCTGCAAACAATTCCAATGACTTCTAAATAATGATGCAACAAAACAATGTCTGCAATGGCTTCAATCAATGGTGTACCAATGGTAACAAAATAAATTGTTTCCTGTTCTTATGTTGTTGTAAATGCTTATTCCTTGTCCTTAATGCTTAAGTCCTTATATACCAGCCCCTGACTATTTTGCTCCCTTCCATGCCTTACAACCCCTTTGCTTGAACCTTATTCTAGCTGCCCCTTAATGCCTATGGTATTGAGAATATTTTACAATATGTTTATAATGCGAATATTTCCATGACAGATTGATGAATGCCTGTGGGGAGCATGAAAAGGGGTAGCATGCAACAATGACTTGTACTGAGCAACATGAAATGAGCTTGACTGAATGAATATGCTCATGAGTCTCACTACCTCATCTCAAGATCAAAAAATCAGATTATCAAAAAAATCATGCTGTATCATCAATCCCTAGACCCCAGCTCAACCCCTTTCAATCATTTCAAATATTTTACTAGAGCCAACAGACTACCCTCAGTACCTCTCCATATCCTCCTCTCCAAGAACCCATATCGGATATCAATCCCAAATCTGATAGAATAAAGAATCATGAATCTGGTAATTAACTTAATAAGCCATGAACTTTTTGGTATATGGGGCAAAGAAGCCCCCGGGGCAAAAGCATTCCCACCCCCAGCCAATTGATTTGCCAAAAAGAAAACACATATTATAATATAATAAAAAGCATGTCTCAGGGAATCCATGCATACCATGAATCACATGAAATATATGAATATTTCTTATAAGCCAAAGCACCAACCCCAAGCTTGATGTGGATATTGATTATTGAGCGTAATATATGGTATATAAACGCATCTCAAGCATTAATCAACTTCTCATCTTATATGATCATCAGAGATTTGTATGAGATGTAAATCTCTTAAAACAAGACTTCCAAACGTTTGAACAGAAAAGTCAAAAAAATCAAAGAAATCAAAAAAGAAAGAATTTTTTCTCAGTTATGGGTCCAGACACTAGGTTGGTTCAGTGGATGGATTTTGTTTTGGAAGTGTTTGAATTGAATGCTGAGAGAGCTTGATGCCTTGAAATTTGAATTGTAAGTTGAAATAAAGTATCTTTGGTTTTACACCCTTTAAGGAACATTTTTTTTGAAAACACTCAGTACACTTACCAAACCTATGTACAGCATATGGTTATAATATCTAGTATAATATCTATGTCTGAGGGCCTCTCTGAGGCTCATAATTATAATCATCCCACCCTGTACCCCACCCACCTTTGTCTGCTGCTGAAATCACAATTTGTTTGTTTCTCTGAAAGTTCCAACATGGCTTCCTTTCCAAATTGTTATGTGTTATAGGTGTTTCTGAACAAACCCTGAAAATGGAAAATGAACTAAGAATGATTTTGAAATTGAAATTGATGCACCACAGCATTCATAGGTGGGAGAAATTGTATATATAAATTTCCTTTTTTCAAACTCCAGACCAATCCAAAAAAAATTCCAAAAAAAATCAATCTCAAAAAAAGAGACATATCTTGCAAAAATGTGTCTTATCAAAAATGATGTACCAGGAGGAAATAAAATTAAGGCCTTTAAAGATTTTTTTCACATGTAGAGATAGATAATAATAAACAGACAACAGAAGAATATTATTAACAGTGTTGGGAGAAGTCCCCAATGCCAACTCAAAAAAGTCTGTACATACATTGTGTATTCTTTTTTTGCCACACACCCGTCTCGTGTGCTCCTAAAGGGGCTACCCGGGCTTCTTTTGGGCAATGACACATGTGCCCCTGTACCATTCTGCAAATATCACTGTGATGGGGGAATGTGAAATGTGTAGAAAGTTGATCTGCTCCACTACAACACATGTCCTAATATGCCAAAAATATACATAAAAGTGTATCATACAATGTCAATAATTCTCAGGAGGCATATTACTACAGCTGTTAATGAAGGAGTATGTACTGCAATGGCAGCAATGGTCATCAATACATTAGTTCACATCACATATTGTTAAGACCCTCTTGTAGCCAAACTGTACATCCACACCTCAATATAGCACATTGTCAATGGCAGCAACACTGACATTTCAACTGCTCATAGGGTCATAGGACATTATTAAGCTAATGGCCAACAACACATGAAATCCTAGCCATTATTATACCATAAAAAATCCCCATATCTATATGATGGAAGATAGTAGGACTATTGTGCGTATGTGTATGTTTGTTGGATTGCATTACATCCTGCCACCATCCATATGGGGCATGTGCACAACAGAATTAGAATTATACATGCAGTGGTCTGGAGATGGCTTGCAAAGCCTCATGTAAGGACTCTGTTTCATGGTGTGTGTGTATGCACATTTAACATGAGGACATCCTCCACTCCTCTGCAGAAAAGATGTTATGTGGTAGGAGGAAAAAGGAGGATGTTAGATGCATGGTGCTATGTGAAAGGTTCCCTGCATAGTATTCAAATGAACAGCAATCTCAAAGATCATACAATGACCATATTGTACCATCAAACACACACTCACACACATGGCAGTAGACCGAGCCTGATTTCAACCTTACATCTGTGTATGTATAGAAGATGAATGTCATGTAATGTCACAATAGCAACACCACATATGTCTGAATGTAACACTATCATGTTGCACTTTATGGAGTATGATAGCATCATTGTATGCTGATGAGAACATGTTGGGAGGAGTGTAGGACATGCATGTGGAGTCACACCATCTGTAAAATTGTCTCAAAAGTGATAGGTATATGTACAGATGTGCAAGTCACCTGCTGTCAGGTTAGAACCCCATACAGGTAGGTAAACTAGTTTGCAGACACAGTAGTTAATGTTATTACCACAGAACAGGTTTATCTTAAGTACTGTCAGAGTGCATGTTATACAGGATAACATCATTGTATGCTACAATGAGATGTTCGTAGTAGGGGTTGACATAACTGTGTACTCACTTATCATTCTAAAATTGTCACCATAGGAAGTGTTAACTGCATTAATAGAACCCCTACTTATCTCTTTACACAGCACAGTACTTAATACAAGCAATGTGGCACAAGTCTTGCTTTTATAGTGTATAACAACACTTTATAGCTGATGACATCAGCCATATCAGGTGAGATGAGATGGTAATAGTGCTGTCTGACATGCTGGTATGAAATGTTCTCTTGAATGTCAACCAAGTGAACACTCACACCTGTCTATTGACTGGAGTGAGAAAAGAATCCCTATCTATCTATTTACAAAGTACAGTACTTAACAGAAGTGCCACAGTACGAATTTGACTTTTATAGTGTCCAATTACACTTTAAAGCTGATGACATCAGCAGTGTCTGGTGAGAAGAAGGTAATAGAATTACCTGTCATGCTAGTGTAAAATGCTCTTTCAAATGTCAGCTAAGTAAACACACACACACACACACACACACACACACACACACACACACACACACACACACACACACACACACACACACCAATTGACTGTAATGAGAATACAACCCTACATTCCTATTTATAAAGCACAGTACTTAACGCAAGTGCCACAACACAAGACTGGCTTTTATAGTGTCTGACAACACTTTATAGCTGAGGACATCAGCAGTGTTTGGTGAGAAGAAGATGGTAACAGCACTGTCTGACATGCTGGTAGAAAACACTTTCTCGAATATCTAACAAGTGAAAACAGACACACACACACACACACACACACACACACACACACACACACACACACACACACACACACACACACACACACACACACACATACATACAAACACACACACACACATATACCAACTGACTGTAGTGAAAATAGAACCCCTACCTACCTATTGTCAAAGCACAGTACTTAACACAATCGCCAAGGCACAAGTCTGACTTTTTCTATACTGCAGGAAAATTTATTGTGGTTAACATCATCGCTGGATGTTTGAAAGAAGATGAATGAAAGGGGTGTGTGGGCATGTACAGCTGTCAAAATACTAGTAATCCATGGGATTGTACTGATGACTGCAGGATAGATAGTTATGCTCTTTTGACTAGGCATCACAAACACATACCAGTTGACTGTAGTGAGATTAGAACCCATACCTAACTCAGTACACTGACTAGAGAATTCAGTATTTAATGCAAGTGCCATAGCTTAAGTCTGACTTTTATAGTGCTGTAGCAGAATTAATTGTGGATGACATCAGCACTTGATGTTTGACACAAGATGTTGGGAGGCCCATCTGAAATAGGTGGCTAACCATGTACAACTGTCAGGATATTAAAGATTTGCATGTTACTAGATTAATGAGTGAGTAAAGTGTAGCATATTATGTTGTGTTTCAAATATGTAAGTATGCCTTAAAAAGACAGGTTTGTAAACTATATGCAAACAGATGTCCACATTACTATAAGTATTGGAAAATGTGAATGTGTACTGTCAATATAAAGATGCACATGGTACATAAAAAAGCATTTTTATTTATTACTGTAGTGTAGATGATGTGTTTGGGAACAAGTACTGAGAGATCAAGTTTCAAGTGTATTGGTGCAGGTAACACACGACTACAGTATAAATATGTGTTCTTTCCTTAAAAAGTGCCTTCACTTTGTGTTTTGATATGTACTTTCATAGGATGAAGACTAAATGGGCAGCAAAACTCAGTAATTCATGCTATTGTTCAATTTCCATAGTGCATCACCAAGCATCTGGTTTGCTCAATTGATGACAAAGTGTGCTTATAAGATATAGATTTATACTTCTTTCCCCATTTGCCAGAGTTAAGCAATGATCAAACATGAGCCTCTGCTTTACTGATAAAATTGTGGATAGTACTGACTGTAAGAAACACACCTGCTGCCTAACTGACTCTGTGGCAGCAGGTATAAATGCATTGACAGATTTCTTTTTGAGTCTAGATGATACAGGGTTCAAATCCATGTGTATCTAATAGTTTTAAATATGTATTTATAATACAATGACATAATTCTTTATTCTACATTCACTGTTTATTACCTTAGTGCAGCTTTTTTAAATAGCATTGCACAGAGGAAACTGCAGCATTGAAAAGCTGTTCACCATCGCTCAGCATTGGTGCCCGATGCCAGCATTGAAAAGCTGTTCACCATCGCTCAGCATTGGTGCCCGATGCCAAACTCCATACAAACAAAGAGGACAAAAAGTGAAGGGCTTGATTGTGGTTTTTTTTTTATGCTTATATGTGTGGACTGTGATTCTATTTTTTAACAAGATTAAAATTGTTAAATGGGGTTGATAGGAAAATGGTGAAATGGGGGGCAAGCAGAGGGAAGAACAGAAGGAAAGCAATATAGGAATATTCTGGAGGGATGCAGGAAAAAATCATAGCTTTCCACTTTTTCACCATTGTAAACTGAAAATATGCACAGAATATTAGCTGAATTTGGACTGCCTCCTCAAAAGAGGGTTGACAACAATGAAATCATGTTATATAGTTAATTGGACCAAATCAAGTGTGTTAAGAAGACGTGTGTAAAATGCAGAGCTATTTATGGGATGATATTTTTTGTGGGACAGCTGCCCATTGTTTTTTTTTTACTTCAGTAAGAGAGGAATGTTGTGTAAGGGATGTAGCTATTTCTGGGTCAGGTAAGTAGGGTAAGTGAAGAAGCAGATGCAAACAAACAGGAAAAACAAGACAATACACAGGGATGGCGAGGGACATAACAGGTAGGAGGACATCATGACTGGTGATAGGGAGAGGACAAGAGATGCCCATACCACTCAAACATGGGGACAGTGAGAATTTAGTCCTCACCCATAGGACTGTCATCACTGCTCTCTTAATCGACCAGCTGTTGGAGTGTGTGACATCCTGTCCTCAGATGGATCATAAGATGGAACATCTTGTCTATCTGGCATAGCCATGCAGCAATGGAGCTGGGCGTGACCCTATGCACCAAGCCTGGCAACTTTTGGCAGGTGATAAAATCCCCATCTCCACCAGTACTCCTGGAGGGTACCACAGCACCATCTGCCAGGGTAGTGCTACCTGATATGGAGGGCCCAAATAGTGCAGGGGCAGCAGAGGGAGCACAGCCAGGTTGAGTCCCAGATGTGCTGAGCTTTGATGCAGGAGCCAGTGGAGCAGGTGTATGCTGAGCCATGGAGGTTGGCCTATCTCCCTGTGCTGTAAAGTATTTTATGATTTGTCAGAGATGGATGACATGGCAATGTATTGATGACACACAGAAAAATAAAAAATAGAGATAAGTTTTTGGGTAAGTGGAAAAAAAGAGAAAATCAGTACCACCCCATATGACATATAATGCATTATCACAGTAATAAAGTATTTTGCATGTATGTTTACTTTCACATTTAAGTGTACTTATTAACAACTACAAACTATCAAACTATAAGCAATGATTGCTCAAAGTAATCCTTGCAATCTGTATATATATATATATATATATATATATATATATATATATATATATATCTTGCAGATATGATGCTTGGTCAAATTATACAGATTAATTTAACAGCAGGGCATTTATGTCACTTCTGTCAACATTAAATTATGTAATATTTTAAAGGATATTTTACTTTTATTTATTTGTTCCTTGTGGTATTTTAACTCACAATGGCTGACTACACTATTACACTTGACTCCTACAGTTGGCTGGTGCTACAGATTGAAGCATGCATGCTTACTTTTACAGTTAGGATATTTATGCTTAATTTGCTGCTACTATATAGAAGAGCAATATTTTAAAATAATAGTTATGTTGTGCTGCATACCTACCTCTTGCTTCCCTCAGTGTCTCTAGATGCTCAGCATGGGCATCTCTATTTGCCACAATCTCTTGTTTGGCTGTGGAATAAAGAGAAAAGAACAAGATAAGTGCATTATGCATATCAATCTTGCCAACATGAAGCTTTCTATCTACTGCAAATTCTCTTTATCAGTATATTTGCACAACTGTGGCATGTCAGCAGTCCTGAACTCATGCAGCCACTGGTTAAGTGTAGCCTGCTTACACCTTTTCAGGTCATTAAAATGATGCCTACACTGTTCTCCAGTCTGTTGGCCAGACTATTCAATGCCTCAGACTTATACAGAGAGCTGGTATAGTCCCCCTGCAGCTGCCTTTGACTGTGGTGCTTTACAAGGTGTCCAGTGAAGAATCTGGGCTTCTCAACACCCCACCTCTGTGCCCTAAATGGGACACCTTCTCTTCTATCACCAGACATGTCTGACCAAGAAAAACATCAGTATCTCAAAGTGATTTCCTGCCAATACATTTTATCACATTTACTGGTAGTGCGCAAACACAAACAACAATACCAACCAAGTTTGGGTGATGTTAAGTTGACAGCAACAGTGCCAAACAGAGAGAGAAGCAGTTTTTGAAATTGAAAGGTTAATCTGATACTTGGGATTAGTTTGAGTGTTGCTTGCTGCTGCTTGTAACTGTTATGTGATTTAAGTTTACAGACGTACTGAGTGTATACATTTTTTTACCCAACACATTTTTTATGGCTTTACACACTGATCAAGTTAATTTTTACAATGTGGGATTCAAAATTTTCCATAAGATACAAAACATTTTCTTCCCCAGCAGTGATTTTTCAACCTTGCCACAGAAGAAATGCTTCTCAGACATACTCATGAATTATATATAAATGCACATGACAGACTGAGGGGTTAACCATGTATGCGCGTGATCTGATGAGGTCCTGGTTTATACATCCATGTGTGTTTGAGCATTACTGAAGTCTGAAGGCCATCCAAGGCCAGAGAACACAATTATAATTAAAGAAACAATAGTCAAAATACAGACAGTCACACAAATAATTCATATGAGCTCTACTGCTATACATACTTATTGTTATTTATACTTATATTTCCATTTGTATGTGTTTATTAAAATTGAGTGTGCAGCCCTTAAAATTGGGACTGTATAATAATTTTTGTTCATGTGAATTTTAATATAAAGTAAACTGGAACAACAGTAAAAATATTTGGAATTTGTTGCATTATAAGACAGGATCATCTGTATTGCAGCCCTACGCTTATACCTGCTGCCAAAGGAAGAGCTGAAAATCAGTTGGATATTTTCATATTTATTATTAACTTCTGTGTGTTCATGGCCACTCAATGTCACTTCATATGTTTGCGTGGTGCCCAACATGCTTGATAGAATGTATTTGTTTTGAAATTGTCTACTGTCTGCTTCCTTTCTGCAGGTGTTTTACACCTGCAGGTGTTGTGGAATGTTGCTAACTACCACACAATGCCACTTAGTGGGTTTGTGTGATGGTAAACAAAAGATGCAACAATGTATCCTTTTTGAAATTGAGAATGTCTTTATCTTGTCTGCTTCATGTGTGGACCATTAGGCCAGGTTTGCATGATGGTAAGTAATACGCAACCATGACAAACAAAGCTCACCTTGTTTTATCCTTGTAAGGAGCGTTTATTATATTTCATCCTTAAAAGACAAACGTGTGACTTGAGCCATGATCGACAGATAGGATAGACTGTGTGGATCACCATATTTAGCAGATGTGCTATACACACACAAAGTTCACAGGTGTAGTTTATGTATTATTTATCATAGAAGTGGATTACATGACATTTTATTGTATTTATCTATTTCCTGTGTTTATGTTAAGCCACACACTGTGCAAAATAGTGGTATTAAAAAAAATTTAAGTAAACAACATTACAAAATATATGTTAGCACACAAGTCTGGATTTGAACTCTCACACCAATGAACCTATAAAACACAGTGGTGTCTTATCCCTCTTTGCCACAGAAACAGCTTGACAAGCAGGAATGAAAATCAGTGTACATGCAAGCAAGTCCCAAATCCAGGGGTGGCCCATGCTATTGGACTGCCAGACTGCAGTCCCCTCAACTTCAAACTAAAAAAATAAAAAGAAATAAATAAACAGCTATTTTAAAATTTTGCGCATGCGCACATTGTCTCAGCAGCAGTCCTGATTGAGAAACATGGACAGGAGCGCTCCCACAAGTCTATGCTGGGGTCAGACTGCAACATCAGCAGTCAGGGGAAGGATCTCGGGTCTGGATTGGAGTTTGCTGCAAGGGAAGATCTTGCGACAGGCAGGGTCAGATTTGCGTGGGTTTTCAGCTGCAGTCTCATCATAGGAAATATGGTGGTTGTTTTGTGGACAGGGATTTACTACAGGACCAGTGTGTGTGTATGGTGGTTGTTTTGTGGACAGGGATTTACTACAGGACCAGTGTGTGTGTGTTTTGTGGACAGGGATTTAATACAGGACCAGTGTGTGTTTATGGTGGTTGTTTTGTGGACAGGGATTTACTACAGGACCAGTGTGTGTGTGTTTTGTGGACAGGGATTTAGTACAGGACCAGTGTGTGTGTATGGTGGTTGTTTTGTGGACAGGGATTTACTACAGGACCTGTGTGTGTGTGTGTGTGTGTGTGTGTGTGTGTGTGTGTGTAAATGCCCCAGGTGCAATATACTGGTGGTTAGACACATGGTGGTGTGGTAGGGAACACCTCAGGCTTGAACCCTGTACCTTGTATGCAGGTGTTAAAGACCTGAATTCCCTACCCACCACCATCTGTAACAAAATTGCAGATTTTTGCCTCATATTTGATCTGATCTATTCCTCATAATATATGTGGTTTGTAAATATTGTAATGCTTGATATTTGATGGTGCAGTGGTAGCATTGTTGCCTCACAGCTGCAGGTTTTCCGGTTTGATTCTTGGCTGGGGTGTCTTCTTTGTGGGGGGGTCTGTATCTTCTCCCTGTGTTTGTGTGGGTTTGCTTTTGTGTCCTCCCATGTTACAAAGACATGTCTGCATTATTTCTTCCTGGGCCTCTGCTGAGAATTGTTTTTTCTTTATCCAAGTCAGACTGTCCTGATTAACAAATGTTAAATAAAATTGACATGCATTTGAATTTCAGACTTCAGGTTTCTGAATGTTTGCTTCCTTACATATTTGATGGTGCAGTGGTAGTATTGTTGCCTCACAGCTTATAGGTTTTCTGGTTTGATTCTTGGCTGGGGTGCCTTCTGTGTGGAGTCTGCATCTTATCCCTGTGTTTGTGTGGATTTGCTCGGCCATCCTGCCATTTTACAAAGACATGTGTCTACAGTATTTCTCCCTGGGCCTCTGCTGAAAATTGTTTTTGTTCCATCAGAAGTAAAATTGACAGGCATTTGAATTTCAGACTTCATATTCTTCAGAAAATACAAAGTAAAACAACTTTGTATTCTAGCAATAAATATATAGTAACACAACCTTTTATTATAGCAATTTTTTAAAGTTTATAAGATGGCTATTTGAAATTTGTCCTTATTTTTGGGACTGTAATACCCTGTTAGTGGCTTTGTCCAGGTTTTTTGTGCTAAGGTTGACATCTATGGCAAGAACTGAATTCACTGAATATGTTTGAGGGCTGTATTCCCTCATTACTGGGTTTGTCCAGGTGTTTTGTGCTAAGAGGTTGACAGCTATGGTGAGAACTGAATTCATTAAATGATAGCCATTTAAGTTTCAGTCTTCCTCTCTTTCACAAAGCAGCTGATTTGGCATAGTGGTATGTTGCTCTTGACTGTTTTGCACAGGGACCTTGGCAGTAAAATGTACAGTGGTAACACAGCATTTTTCTTTCACAAAGCAGGTGATTTGGCATAGTGGTATGTTGCTTTGACTCTTTTGCACAGGGACCTTGCCAGTAAAATGTATGGTGGTAACACAGCATTTTATTCTAGCAGCTTTCCAAGATTATACAAGCAATGTTAAATGTGTCCCTGGTTTTTGCCCTTTTGACCCACCCCAAAAAATTTGGCTTTTTCCAGACTTCTTTTGCTGCGAAGTTGAGATGCAGTTGAGTATTGAGTAGATTTTACAAGGAGCTGAGAGCTGCAGGGGAAGAGAAGTTTAGTGCTGATTATGCTAAGTCAGCTCACATTGCTAACAGCGCAACAGGTTATGTACTTGCTTTTGATGCAGAAGGTTGTTGGTTCTACTCCCATAAGGGGTGAATGCTGCCGTACTGAAAGTTAAGATACTAACTATGAGCCTGTTATCAGTTTGCCATCCATTTCCTATTGCAATATTACTAGCTTATTTTTAATGTAATTTAGGCAATTTATTCCTCAGGGGCATCAGACACTTTATTTTTCGATGAAACCATGAAATATAAAGGTGATTGCTAGCAGCAACCTCTTCATTACAGATTTATTTAACGTGGAATTATTTAGATGACTTTTTTACTACTTCAGAGATTGTGCATACTTACTGATAATGGTGGACTGTAGAATAGTGCATATTTACTGATAATAGTGGAATGTAGAAGTTTGAGTAGACTTTTATGATGGAAATGTTCTGAATTGGGCAGTTTTGTTTCATTGTTTACTGGAAAAATGTTCAAAGCAATAGGAAGGTGTATCAAAGAGCACATGTATGTTTCACATGCAAGGGGCCTATGATTTGAAAACAGCCCAGAATTAATTTTTATCTGCCACGGGTAAAATGTATTTTCTTTGAATGTGGGTTTTAATGTTGTTTCAATGAATGTGAGTTTCAAGGGCAGAGAAGTTTTAATGCCAAGTTTGTTTAGCAGATGTCTTAGTGTTTGTGCTGTAAAATGCAAAATAAAACTTTCAAATGAAGTTCAAATCATCATAGAAGTAAATCAGTATGCACATTAGTGTTTATGGTAAATGGAGTGAAATAGCAAAGTAATGGATCATTGGAATGGCTGCAGGGGGGGGGCTCCATTGGACCATGGTTTTGTGAGGGGGAAGGGCGGCAAACTTAGACAGCCTCAGCTGAGCTATACCTCCCAACTGTTCAGATTTTCAAAGAATGAATAGATTTTTTGCTTCTTATTTTTGGTTTGTTCCTCATAAAATTTGTGGTTTTCTGGCAAATCATTTAGGAATTAAGTCACTAAATAATGACACACTAGTTTCAGACTTCATAACCTTCAGAAAAATGCATGCTAAAGTAAGATCTGTTCCATTAACTGTCCCAGTTTATACAAGAGCAATTTTTAGTACTGTTTATATGTTCCCCCAATATATTTGGCCTTGTCCAGATTTATGTCCCAGTTTATACAAGAGCAATTTTTAGTACTGTTTATATGTTCCCCCAATATATTTGGCCTTGTCCAGATTTATTGCATTAACAGGTTGAGAGGTACATGCAAATAAATTGCTTTATAGAATTAGGCATAGCCAAACCTCTGAACTGTCCTGATTTTGGCTCAAAATATTGCTCTTCCCCTAATGATTCCTCCACAAAATAGCAATTTTGGAAGAAAACATGGAGGGTTTATAATTAAGGAATAACTGTAATGATCAGATTACTTTTATTTCAGAAATGCATGCAGATTATTTTATTTTGTCAGCTGCTCAAGTTAGCAGTACTAATATTAAAGTGTCCCTTCTTTGACAGGTTCCCAGCTGTATTGTGTTGATATTTTATATTTTTACATCACATTTTTGGTCCATTTTTCATAAAATTGTGTTTTTTTGGCAAATTATTGACAAATAATTAAAGACTGAAGTTAGAAAATAATGACAGACATTTGAGTTTCAGATTTCATACCATTCAGAAAATTCATACTAATGCAAGACCTCTATTAGCTTTCTAAGTTTATAAGAGCAATATTTTAAAAATTGTCCTTATTTTTGGGCCTTTGTCCCATTTCTTTGTATGGCTTTGTCCAGATTTCTTGCTCTGAGGTTCAGAGGTATGACAAATGTGTCAGGGCCATCACACGTCAGCCAGAGACATTTCAAACTGTGACATACTTGTTACACCCCACTCCCCCATGTAGTGACTTTGGATGTGTCGAAGCAAGGCAAGGAGTAGTTATGCAGTGTAGATGTGCAGAGAATCCCATCCATCCAAGGTAGACACAAGTACTAGAGTGGCTTTTCATCTGTCCTTGATTTTTACAGAATAGTCTGGTTTCTGTCATATTTTTTGTACTGTTGATTTATGCTTATTACACAAAGTGCCTGTTGCTCTGTGTTTAAGTAGCAATACTTTAATGACCATCAGGTAAGCTAGGCTGAGATTGCAAGATGCAAGTAAGCTTTAATAAGCATACTGTTAAAGAATTGCCAACATTGAAAGCCTTTCTGTTGCCGTGTAAAGAATACTTAACTAGATAATGTATAAGCCTTGGGTATTGAAATGCATATGCCAGTATTTGTAATAAAGGACAGAATTACATTATTTTAAGAGTCTCATTACACTTGGAGACTTCCAGTCATCTCTGCAGGCTTTACCTGTAAACTGAATGCCAATCGTGTGGTCCATAACCTGTACAGTAATCCTTTTAAGTAATGTATCTTGAGCTTATTTCTTGTTTGCTTTTCATTTTTTACTTTGATCATGTTTTCCCCATGAAACAAGTAGATGTCAGGCAGCAGGTTTTTTTTGGATAAGGAACATTTTTACAAGTGGAGGCATCAGAGATTTCTTTTTTTTTTTCAAAAAAAATTTTAATGGCAATTTTCTTTTAATACAACAAAAAAAAAACAAACAAGTTATAACAAGGTAAAAAGATACACAGTATACATATATGGTTCACAAAATTTTTAACTACCAACCCAACAAGCTGTCGATGAAAGAAAAATAATATAGCATTAATTAAACAGTACTAAATATTACAAAGAGATTACAAAACACTGGATTAACTCAAGTAGAAATAAGGAGAAGGGTATTAACTTTGAAGCAAATTTTTAGATAAAGGGCACTCTTCTTTGGACTCTTACTAATGAATTTCTGTGCAGCCATATAAGTAAGTACCATTGATTTAAAATTGTTCCAACTAAGCTTAGTACGGTCCATCCAGTTTTTTGAGATGTATAATTTCATGAGTGAACATAAAAAAACCAAAACATGCGTATCAAGTATAGAAAGAGTACACATAGGTATGTGAAGAATGGCTAGTTCCCAACAAAGGGTAGATTTGTGATAACCCATTTTTTGGAGATGGACCTTTAAAGATGTCCAAAGTTTGTGAGTGTGATAGCAGGACCAAAAAATATGAAATAAATCAGCATAGGGCGCTGGGCAACAGGGACAAGCAGGAGACTTATTGGAATCAATTTTCGCTAATTTAGCCGGAGTAAAGTAAGTATTATTATTAATCATTAACTGTGTGTAAAAAAGATTCTTAAAGGGGGGAAAATTAATAGTGTTCTTTATGGACAAGAGTTTTAGATTATGTGAAAAAAGAGGGTGATAATTATCCCAATAATTTGAAAAAAGACATGAGCTACTATTAATCATAGATGATATGAGTTTATATGAATTAGAAAGCATTTTCTTGGGCAGAATAAGATTGTGCAATACGGATTCTAATAAGGAAATATTTTGTCCATTATCAAAAAGATGTATGAATTTATAATTAATAATATCCCGCAATTGCCTGATTATCGATAAGTATTTTTTATTTATTTTCAATATTTTGCACAAATTAGATAATGATTCATTATTGTGTTTGAGTATATCCCAAACCACTAAGTTTTTAATTAATGGGAAATTAGAAAGATTAATAGGAAGATTATTAATTCTAATATTGGGATTTAGGTGTAGGTGTTGAAGTAAGGGGAAGGTTTTATCAAGATTAATGAGTTTCAATAAATTTTGAAAAATAATAACCTTATGTTTTAAATTATTTAAGAGTTTGAGACTTTTTAAGGAATCTTGTGAAAGAAAGGGGAGGGCCTCTGGATTTAAATTCAGACTCAAAATGTGTTGAAACCATATTTTAGACCAGATAGGATAAGAGTTATATTCTACTAGTTTAAGTTTGGAAATATATAATAATCTATTTGCCAAGATTATTGAGTAGTATAAATGAAAATTTGGAAGCCCCAACCCCCCTCCAGATTTGGGAATAGTTAATTTATTATATGCAATTCTCACAGATTTGGGATACCAGATGAATTTAGCTAAATCTCTACTTATCTTAGTCAAAAAAGACTTTGGTACTATCTGATCTACAGAGTTGAATTGAAAAAGGATTCTGGGAAGAATATTAATTTTTATTATAGCAGCTTTAGATAAGAGAGATAATTTCAGCTTCTCCCATCTAAGAATATCAAGAGATATTTTGGACCAGGATCTGAGAAGATTATTTTGAAATGTAGATGAATAATTATGATAAAAAAAATCCCTAAATATTTAATATCTAAAGTAGTTTTAAAAGGAGATACAGGAAAATAATTTGGGTTGTAACCCTGAAGATTTATAGGAAAGATGTGAGATTTCTGAAAGTTTACCTGATAATCTGAAGCTTTTGAAAAGGACTTAATGGAAGACTCAATCTTATGAAGATCAGTGTTCGGAAGTTGAAAATAAATGATTAAATCATCAGCAAAGGCTGATAGAGGTATTTTAGTATTCATTGTTTTGGGAATCGCATGAAACGTATTTGATTTTATATAAAGAAATAGGGGTTCAATGAATATATTGAAAAGGAAAGGAGATAACAGACACCCCTGCCTAGTGCCATTAGTTATTCGTAGAGGTTTTGAAAGAATTTTGTTTATCCATAGACAAGTCGAGGAACTATTATATAAAACATTAATCATGTCTATGAAAGAAAAGGGAATATTAAAATATGATAAGGAATGAAAAAGAAACATCCAATTAACCCTGTCAAAGGCTTTTGTCACATCTAATGTTAAAGCATAAATTGGATTTTTATCTTTTTTCAAAATATGTATTAAGGAATCTAAGGTTAAGGTATTATCCCAAGTATGTCTACCTGACATAAAGCCTGATTGTTCCATGGATATTATAGAAGGAAGAATTTTTCTAAGTCTATTAGCTAAGAGTGAAGCTAAAATCTTTATATCAATATTAATCAAAGAAATGGGTCGATAGTTGTGTGGATCTGATTTGTCCTTTTGATTTTTTAAAATTAAAATAGTTTTTGAAGTATTCCAATGAAGGTCTGAAATACCATGCTTTATTACATAGTTATATACTTTTAACAAGATAGAAGAAATCAATAAGTTATAAGTTTTAAAGAATTTAGCTGTGAATCCATCAGGACCAGGGGATTTACCTACTCTGAGATTCGAGATAGCTTCTTGAATTTCTTGTAGGCTTATGGGAGCTGAAAGCAAGTCACATTGATTTTTATTTATGGAGGGGAATTTAATAGAATTGAGAAAATCAATCATATTTTTATGCGTAGTACTACCCGTATTATCCTTGGAATATATGTCAGAGAAAAGGTTAGAAAAGAGTTGTATTATTTCTTGATCAGAGTTATAAATCTTGTTATTAAAGTGTAAGCGAGATATTTTAGGAGGTTCTTGGTTGTTTCGAATTAATTTTGTAAGGAATTTAGATGGGGTTTGTGCCCATTCAGAGTAGATCGCAATCATCCTTTGTTTAAAAATGGTTAGATTCTGTTTGTGTAATTGAAGTAATTGGGTTTGTAATTCATTTATTAAATTGTCTCTACTGGGGTCTACGTTAATTTTTTGTTGTTTTTCTAATTCAAGAAGTTTATTTGTAAGTTCCATTTCTTTGCTTTTATATTTTTTTTTAAGAAAAGAGGCTTTATTAATCAAAATACCTCTAATATAAGCTTTACAAGCTGCCCATTGTATATCTAAAGGTATATCAGAAAGTTCAAGATTAAAGGTAAGATTAGATAGTGTTTCAGTGATTTCTTGAGATATATCTTTATTACGAAGTAAATTATTATTAAGTGTCCAATGATTATAATTAGATGGGAAAGTTCTTTTTTGAATAGGGTTAATCTTTATTGAAATCTTAGAATGATCCGATAGAGATCTCGGTTCCAAGGAAAGAACAATATCAAAGTGTGTGAGAGATTCCGAGATTAAAAAAAAGTCCAATCTTGACCAAGATTTGAAACATTTTCAGTAGTAAGTATATAACTCATCTTTAGTTATTTGGTCTTTCAAGGAAACGGGGTCAGTAAGGCTAAGATCATACATTAAATCTTCCAAGGCAGAGAAGGATTGGATATTATAACAATAATAAGGAGATTTATTAGAACGATCTGCAATGGGATCAATAACAGCATTCCAATCACCACCAGCTATAATATAATGATATTTAAAAGTTGCTAAAATATTATGAATTTCTGTAACAAAAATATATTGTTGAGAGCACGGGCCATATAAATTAAAAAATAGGATAGGTTTGTTAATATTAGGAAATTGAGAAGAAAAAAAACACCATCTACCATTTACATCAGACCTTATATTAAGTATGGTACCTTGAAAAGATTTTTTGATAATTATCGCTACTCCTCTAGCATTAGAACTATTACCTGAAGAAATAATGGATTTCACACAGTTCTTTTCTCATTCTCTTGCCCAATCCTTATCATACATGTGCGTTTCTTGAAGGAAACATATATTAGCATGTGATTTAAAAATCAAGTGACAGAGAAGCACCCTTTTAGACTTGTTTTGTAAGCCTCTAACGTTCCATGAATCTATACATAAAGTCATAATACAGTAAGTGTAAATAGAACTAGCTTAAATTTGTTATAAAAGAGGAAAAAAGAAAAAAAATGATGTCACAGAAGGTATAATTGAAGATAGTAAACTTAAATAAGGAAGGTGAACTTGTGAAAACCAAAAGCGCTTATTTTTTTTTTTTTGTAAAAACACACAGGGTTTTATTTTCAGTCTGCTCCTATAATTTCCATTCTGCCTTTTATCCGTAATTATAAAATGACAATAATAAAAAAAAAAAAAAAAAGGCAAAAAAGGAAGAAAAATACGACAGCAGAAAAAATCCTTCCACAAATCCCCGGTGCCTACCCACCCCACAATACTAATGGAAGGAAATAATATATAGTTCAACTGTAATGTTTTTGTTAGGTTAGCATAATAATTCTTGTTATAATAATTAAGAATAAAATAAAAATTAAACAAAAAACTAATACTACAACAATATATACATATATACAGCATACATTGTTTCCAAGACCAGGCTATGTTAGAACCCATAAACAACACACCCACGAGTTCATATCTAAAACCATTGATAATAGCCATATAAAGAGGGAAATAAAATTAACTAAATAAAGTCTGTTTGTATATATTTTAAATTTTAATCCCAAGAGATTATGAGTATAGTATAATCATTTGTATAATATATATATAATATGATTAAAAACATGAGAGATTTATACTTTAGCACAAATTAGAAAACAATAGTAAAATCCGAGACAAAAACCAACAGGTAAAGACTGCTGCACGTAATACACGCGCATGCTGAGCTAAAATTGCGAAGCTCCCACGAAGATGATGGGAATAGCCACTTGCATCCTTAATGGATCGTGGAGATCAACCCACCATATCATCCATCAAGGCAGACAAAGTTATATCACACACTTGGTATATTCTAACTTATACCTCCGTAACCTAAATATTTTTGCAAGGAAAGAAATACAATTAACTGTCACTGCAGGAAACCACAGTAAATGAAACAGGTCAGCAACCCAACGACTGTACCATAAACAAAAGTTCCGCCTCTTTCAGTTATAATGAGGACCAGCATTCTCAAGCAGATCCCCAAAGAGAGGAGGTACCAGGAGTAAAACGCCCAGCACTAATTGTGGCTCCAGTTACAGCAGCAAACTCCAGAACATCACGTCGCTCAATGTCATCTGAAGAAACATACAGTCATACAGTCATCCGCAAGGTACCTGAGCTTCCTTCTCATCCCATAAGTCAAACTAGGCATTTAGCAAAGAAATCAAGCCACGCCAGAACTAGCAAAAATCCAACAGCAAAGCTTACTTACTTTTTTCATATACTTGTTAACGAAAAGCCTCATCAATCACTGGAAATAGTCTTTGAATATCCATATATGCTGCAGAAAAAAAAAAATAAATGAAAAAAGCGCTTACATATATCTGCACTTGTAATTTTTAATATTTCTTCACTGCTCCATTGTAAGGCAAATTGATATACGACTGTATAAGAATACTCTTCTATGTTACCGGATAAGAATTAAAGGCCCTAGTAAAGGCATCTTTAGCTTCAGATGGAGTACTTACTGAATATTTAACCTCTTTGTATGTAAATAAAAGGACACTCGGGTATCTCATTTGAAATCTCACATTTCTTTTTATTAAATCGGCACACAAGGGAGCCAATTTCTGCCTATTCAATTTTATTTGGTGTGGCAAGTCTTGAGTAAAAGTAATTTTATGACTGTTCCATACCAGTACTTTTTGCTTTTTTGCTGCATTTAGAATGTTTTGAACATCCTGAAAGTTCAGTAATTTTGTATAGATGATGCGAGGGATTTGTGAATCTTGCCTGTGTCTAGCTGCTCTATGCGCCCTCTCAATTATCAATTTATTATCTGAATTACTTGAACCCAAAAGTGCACTGAAAATCTGACCACAAACTAAATTAAGGTTTTGATTATCATATGCTTCAGGTAAACCCCTGACAATAATGTTATTGCGCAAGCTTCTCGCTTCAAGATCTGTTAATTTAGATTGTAACTCCTCAATAAGCGCAGAGTTATTTTTTTGTGACATCAGATACTTGGTTTATTTTAAAGTCATTTTTTTGTGTTTTTGGCTCTAGAGTGTCAACTCTTTGTACTAACTGATTAATAGATTTAGTAAGTCCAGACATTTGATCAGATATAACCTGAATAGCATCCTGAATTGGTTGAAGCGCTACTTTGAGATCGTCGATGTGAAGGTTAGGTTCAGTTTTAGCTTTAGCACTTGTTTTATTACTTGTAGAACTATTATCCAAAGGTGTTTTCGAGGTTCTCAACCTTTTACATGTATTATCTTTCTCCGGGGAGAGTATTGAGGAGATTTTTGCCTTGGTACTCTGGGCATCCATAACTTCCGCGCTTTCTGTCATGACTGAAATCTGGTGAAAAGCATAGAATGCGAGGAACGCCAACTAATAGAAGCGCGAATCCTGTCAGGCACAAACTTGTCACACAGGCCTCCTGGAAAACTCGTATTCTTTATCCCAGAAACTGAATAAAGTGGAAAAATTTCAGTTTTTACCAGAAAAAAAACTTCCAACTTATTTTCACATACGTTGTAATAGTCTCTCTCACCAGCGAATAGTAGCAACTACTGTTTAGAAATAATTAAGGCTATTTAAAGTAAAAATTAACAGTAGGAGCTTGTGGATAGGGTGCCAACTAGCCGACCACCATCTTGGAGTCTATACATCAGAGATTTCTACTTTCAGCATGTTACTTGTTACTTTAATAAAGCTGAATATAAATTATAATTAGAACCTCAGTGCAAGAAGTGGTTTGAGTTGAGTACTGCTTGTTTTTCTTATACTTGATTTTGACTGGCATTCCATTAATGTATTTAAAAAAAAGTAATTTATTTTTTCATGCCTCATAACCTTTTTTGTTTCCATCTAGATATTAAGCTGTCATGCAGCCAATGCAGTGAAATATTTTTATTCTTCTACACTTCATTTTGTCTTGATTGGACCCTCATAATGACGGTTTGGCACCCAGTGCAGTATATTTAGTTTTTGTGGTTTGCTACTACAGGTGTGTGTGCGTGTGTGTGTGTGTGTGTGTGTGTGTGTGTGTGTGTGTGTGTGTGTGTGTGTGTGTGTGTGTGTGTGTGTGGTAGGGAATACCTCAGGCTTGTACCCTGTACCTTGTATGCAGGTGTTAAAGACCTGAATTCCCTACCCATTACCATTTGTAAAAAAAAAAATTGCAGATTTTTGCCTTATATTTGATCTGATCTGTTCCTCATAATATCTGTGGTTTGTAAATGCTGCAATGCTTGATATTTGATGGTGCAGTGGTAGCATTGTTGCCTCACAGCTGCAGGTTCTCAGGTTTGCTTCTTGGCTGGGGTGCATTCGTTGTGGGGTCTGTATCTTCTCCCTCTGTTTGTGTGGGTTTGCTTTTGTGTCCTCCCATGTTACAAAGACATGTCTGCATTATTTCTTCCTGGGCCTCTGCTGAATTTTTTTTTGTTCCAAGTCAGACTGTCCTGATTAACAAATGTTAAATAAAATTGACAGGCATTTGAATTTCAGACTTCAGATTTCTGAATGTTGAATTCCTTGCATGTTTGATGGTGCAGTGGCAGTATTGTTGCCTCACAGCTATAGGTTTTCTGGTTTGATTCTTGGCTGGGGTGCCTTCTGTGTGGAGTCTGCATCGTCTCCCTGTGTTTGTGTGGATTTGCTCTGGTGCCCTGTCACTTTTCAAAGATGTGTCTGCAGTATTTCTCCCTGGGTCACTGCTGAAAATTGTTTTTGTTCTGTCAGCAGTAAAATTGACAGGCGTTTGAATTTCAGACTTCATGTTCTTCAGAAAATACATAGTAACACAACCGTAACATAACCTTTTATTCTAGCAATTTTCTAAGTTTATAAGATGAATATTTGAAATTTGTCCCTCTTTTTGGGACTGTATTCCCCCATTATTGGCTTTGTCCAGGTTTTTTGTGCTAAGGTTGACAGCTATGGCAAGAACTGAATTCACTGAATATGTCTGAGGGCTGTATTCCCTCATTACTGGGTTTGTCCAGGTGTTTTGTACTAAGAGGTTGACAGCTATGGTGAGAACTGAATTCACTAAATGATAGCCATTTAAGTTTCAGTCTTCCTCTTTTACAAAGCAGCTGATTTGGCATAGTGGTATGTTGCTCTGACTGTTTTGCACAGGGACCTTGGCAGTAAAATGTATGGTTCTAGCAACTTTCCAAGATTATACAAGCAATGTTTGTGTCCCTGGTTTTTGGGCTTTTGACCCCCCCCCCCCAATACATTTTGGCTTTTTCCAGTTTTCTTGTGCTGCGAAGTTGAGTATTAAGTAGATTTTACAAGGAGCTGAGAGCTGCAGGGGAACAGAAGTTTAGTGTTGCTTAAGTGAAATTGGCTTGTATAGTTAATAGCACAACAGGTTGTGTACTTGCTTTTGATGCAGAAGGCTGTGGGTTCTATTCCTACAAGGGGTGGATGCTGCCGTACTGAGAATGTTCTCCTTGGTGAAGATACTAGCTATGAGTCCGTTATCAGTTTGCCATCCATTTCCTCTTGCAATATTACTAGCTTATCATTTTTTTAATGTAATATAGGCAATTTATTCCTGAGGGGCAACAGACACTTTATTTTTCGATGAAACCATGAAATATAAAGGTGTTTGCTAGCAGCAACCTCTTCATTAGTTACAGATTTCTTTAATGTGGAATTATTTAGATGACTTTTACTTCTTCAGCGATAGTGCATATTTACTGATAATGGACTGTAGAATTGTGCATATTTACTGATAATGGTGGACTGTAGAATTGTGCATATTTACTAATAATGGTGGACTGTGGAAGTCTGAGTAGACTTTTATGATAAATGTTCTGAACTGGGCAGTTTTGCCATTATGGGTGCATACGTTTTGTTTCATTGCTTACTGGAAAAATGTTCAAAACAAATTTAAAACACCCTCTAACAACTGTAATATATTGTACAAGGAATATAATTTAGTACAATGAGGAAGGTGTATCAAAGAGCACATGTATGTTTCATACGCAAGGGGCCTATGATTTGAAAACAGCCCAAAATTAATCTTTATCTGCCACTGGCAAATATGTATTTTCTTTGAATGTGGGTTTCAATGCTGTTTCAATGAATGTGAGTTTCAAGGGCAGATAAGTTTTAATGCTAAGTTTTCATTGTGAGACTGCATTGCTTTGTTTAGTAGATGACTTAGTGTTTGTGCTGTAAAATACAAAATAAAACTTTCAAATGAAGTCCAACTCATCATAGAAGTAAAGCAGTATGCACATTAGTGTTTATGGTAAATGGAGTGAAATAGCCAAGTAATGGTTCTTTGGCATGGCTGCAGAGGCTCCATTCAACCATGATTTTGTCAGGGGGGAAGGGCAGCAAACTCAGACAGGCCCAGCTGAACTATACCTACCAACTGTCCATATTTTCAAAGAATGAATAGATTTTTGCTTTTTATTTTTGGTTTGTTCTTCATAAAATTTGTAGTTTTCTTGCAAATCATTTAGAAATTAAGTCACTAAATAATGATACACTGAGTTTCAGACTTCATAACCTACAGAAAAAGCATGCTAAAGTAAGAACTGTTATTCTATCAACTGTCTCAATTTATACAAGAGCAATTTTTAGTACTGTTTATATGTTCCCCCAATATATTTGGCCTTGTTCAGATTTACTGCATTAACAGGTTGAGAGGTACATGCAAATAAATTGCTTTATAGAATTAGGCATAACCAACCTCTCAACTGTCCCCAATTTTGGCTCAAAATGTTGCTCTTCCCCCTAATAATCCCTCCGCAAAGGAAGAAAACATGGAGGGTTTACAATTAAGAAATAACTGTAATAATCAAAGTTATAGATTACTTGAAATGCATGCAGATTCTTTTATTTTGTCAGCTGCTCAAGTTAGCAGTACTAACATTAAAATGTCCCTTCTTTGACAGGTTCCCAGCTGTATTGTGTGGCTATGTTATATTTTTGCATCACATTTGGTCCATTTTTCATAAAATTGTGTTTTTTGGCAAGTTAGTGACAAATCACTAAAGACTGAAGTTAGAAAATAATGACAGACATTTGAGTTTCAGATTTTATACCCTTAAGAAAAGTCATACCAATGCAAGACCTATTCTATTATCTTTCTAAGTTTATTAGAGCAATATTTAAAAATTTTCCTTATTTTTGGGCCTTTGTCCCACTTCTGTGTATGGCTTTGTCCAGATTTCTTGCTCTGAGGTTGAGCGGTATGACAAATGTGTCAGGGCCATCACAGTCAGCCAGAGACATGTCAAATTGTGACATACTTGTTGCACCCCACTCCACCATGTAGTGACTCTGGATGTGTCCAAGCAAGGCAAGGAGTAGTTATGCAGTGTAAATGTGCAGTGTGTCCCCCCATCCAAGGTAGATACAAGTACTGCAGTGGCTTTTCATCTGTCCTTGATTTTGCAGAACAGTCTGGTTTCTGTCATATTTTTGTACTGTTGATTTATGCTTATTACTCAAAGTGCCTGTGCTCTGTGTTTAAGTAGCAATGCTTTAATGACCATAAGGTAAGCTTGTCTGAGATTGTAAGATGCAAGTAAGCTTTAATAAGCAAGAATTGCCAACATTGAAAGCCTTTCTGTTGTTGCCATGCAGAGAATACTTGACTAGATAATGTGTAAGCCTTGGGTATTAAAGGACAGGATTCCATTATTTTAAAAAGCTCATTACACTTGTTGGATACTTCCAGTCATCTCTACAGACTTTACCCATAAACTAAACAGAGTGCCAATCATGTGTGGTCCATAACCTGTACAGTAATCCTTTAAGCAATGTATCTTGAGCTTGTTTCTTGTTTGCTTTTCATTTTTTACTTTCAAGTTTTCCCCATGAAACAAGTAGATAGTTGCCAGGCAGCAGGTCTTGTTTGGATAAGAAACATTTTTACAAGCGGGGGCATCACAGAGATTTCTACTTTCAGCATGTTACTTGGTACTTTAATAAAGCTAAATATAAATTATAATTGGAACTGCAGTGCAAGGAGATGTGGTTTGAGTTGAGTGCTTCTGGTTTTTCTTATACTTGATTTTGACTGGCATTCCAGTAATGTATTTAAAAAGTAATTCATTATTTCATGCCTCACAACCTTTTGTTTCCATCTAGATATTAAGTAAGCTGTCATGCAGGCAATGCATTGAAATATTTTTATTCTTCTACACTTATTTTTGTCTTGATTGGACTCTCATAATGATGGTTTGCCACCCAGGGCAGCGTATTTAATTAAAGTTTGTTTTTGTGGTTGTGAGCATAGCTCCTCCCCTTCTAGTTGACCCCACCCCACCCCCTTGACCCCACCCATTCAGCTGTCTCCTGCAGCCCCCCTTTGATTTGAAGTCACCAGCTGCCACTGCCCAAATCATCCACAATGTTAACAAGACATATGCCACTTGTACACTCTGAGTTGTTTCTGCATGTGTTAATTTCAGATGTAATGCAATGAGTGATCACACAACCATTTATGACTATTGTTTGCAGCAACGGAGCACTTACCTTTGTATGACGTTCATTCTTTTATTCTCTGAGCAATAATCTGAGACATTCGGTCTGTAAGGCATTTTGTATCATTGTCCAGAAAATGTATGACAATATTAAATGGCAAAAATATACAGTTTTCAAAAAAGACAGGGGAGTTTGGATATTACTAAACAGAAACCGAGAAATGTGTGGTGCTTACTTACATTTAAAACAATAATGCAATTACTTCTACTCTTGTAAGTGTAACCTAACTGACAAACTTACTGGCGATCAGGGAGTCAGAACTGCTGCTGTGTTTTCCTTCTCCCTACCACTAATCATTCACAGTTGCAATCCATTAGCAACAAACACTGAGGGAGTGCTGGACTATGTTTACATCTGTCACATGGAGACAAGAATTTCGGATTCAGCAATTCTAATGAGTTCACACCTCATTTACATTTTCACAGACTTCACTGGTCTGAATCTACACTATAAAAAGGTAACTCTGTAGTGAGGAAACCTGAAGGTAAGGAGACTTGTGTATTATGTGGATAACACAGACAAAGACTGCTGTTACTTTGGATTTATCTACACAGAAGACTACTCATCTTGATAAGGTATTATCAAATTGTTCAATTATTTACTGGATTTGCTTACATGTAACTAGGAAAACTATTTAAATATATATATATATATATATATATATATATATATATATGGTTTCACTTTAGAATCCTGAAATATCACAATCCTTAACTTCATAATCCTGAAGCCCAAAATCCTGAAAACTCAAAATCCTGAATCCTAAAATACTGAAAATATACAGGACACAACGAAAGACAATATTCCAGTACAAGTACACACAGAAACACATACAAGACAAAGGATAGCACTTTTCACCATGTATGGGCAGGGGCGTAAGCCGCCCTGCACCTCCAACACCCCCTACTAATTAAATATATGAGCTCCAAGATTGCACTCCACAGAAAAAAATGGCAAGCATACTATCACAAGTTTCATGACTGCCTGTCGTAACCTTAGTACTGTTCCCATTTAACTTGCTATATTACAACATAACTCATAATAGTGTAGTGAAGTGCAATCTTGGCATTGATATATTTAAGTAGCAGGGGTATGGGGGTGCAGCCCCCCCACAAGGGCGGTGCAGGGGGGCTTGCCCCCTGCTTATATTTGGTGGAATGTAATATGGTTTGTATTGTCCATAGTCAGTATATGTATTCTGTGTTTTTTCAGTCTTTTGGGATTCAGGATTTTGAGTTTTCAGGATTTTGAATTTTCAGGATTTTGGTCTTCAGGATTATGCAGTTCAGGATTGTGATATTTCAGGATTCTGATGTGAAACTATATATATATATATATATATATATATATATATATATATATATATATATCTTTATAGATAAACACACACATATATCTATATATCTATATATCTATATATATATATATATATATATATATATATATATATAGATAGATAGATATATTATATATATATATATATATATATATACATATACATATACATATTTATATATATATATATATATATATATATGTGTGTGTGTGTGTGCGTGTGTGTGTGTGTTTGTGTGGATTAGCAAATATAACTTTTATCTGTATGCACTTCTTAAAAGTTTACTGATAGCATTTTGTCAGGGCATTTTACTTTCTCAGATACACAGCCTAATTAATGTTAATCACAAGTGTTACTATAACTGTTTCTATTTACACACCTCTATGTTATTTCAGCAAAATGTAAATGTCCTATTATTGTCAATGACACAGGAGTGTTAGCCTTCTAGGACGGCCCATTGACACTTGTAGGGGAGTGCTGGGCAAATGTAGAGGTGACTGATAATTACATAAAAATGAATGTTCTGCTGTAAATACATACACATGTTTTTGGGACAGTTTGAAAGCACTTATAACAATTGACTTGTTATGTTATTCCTTGTTTTGTACAAAATGTCATTTGCATGTTGTTTTGAGGGTGGGGGAGCCAAGTTCCATTTTGTGTTGCCACAAATCAAAACTGTTTTTACATTGGTTTGTTTTGTTATTGTTAGTCCTTTGTTTTGTAGCCAACCTTGGTTTATGTGTGACTGTGATACGTTACAACCACATAACCTATTTTTTTATCTGAATAACTGTGGAAGGTTTTTGTTTCTTCAGTGGGTAATATTGAAAAACTAATAGCATGTGTTATATCTAAGCAAAACTTTTATTTATGTGATATTTATGTGTAGTATCTTTTTTGTTTTTCTGTGTCACCTAGAACTCTGCCACTCAGGCATCCTAATCCCAGCAACCCCCCCTTCAATATCTCTGAGAATTATGTCATTGTCCAAGCCTTTCATCAGCATGGCACCTTTCTGCCAGAGAGAGGACATGGGGATATGTCTGGAAGAATGCAAATTTGGAACCAGATAGTGAACAACATTAATGCTGTTGGGGGGCATACAGGCCATGTGATCAGGTGCATCGTGGGGGCACTGACATGATTTAATCGACCCGCAGGAGAGTAGCTACTGTGGCCCATGGACATCTGGCTATGCAGGGGGCCTGCTACAGAACAACCACTGACACTAAATGAAGAGTTCCTGTCCACTGTCAGGGATCCAGAGAGCTCAGTGGAAAGTGCACAACAGCATGTGATTGATGTTATTGCTGATGTTTCAAGGAGGACAGAAGTTAGGCTTACATATGTCAATTTTTAAAGATTTCTTGTATAGTAAAAAAATTGAAAGCAATAGTTAAGTTGGTAAAATATTTTTAGTGGGACTATTTATAGATTGATACAATTAACAACACATTCTGTTTCATTACACATGGGCTCGTGGTGGACGGCTAATCCAAGTTTCAGTTAACTGTATTGTTAATGGACATATAAAGGTAACCAATTTCTCCCCCTGTGTTATTGTTACTGCGATGATGGTGTCCTTATATTTTGTTTAACATCTTCGAGGATCATCCTCCCAAGCAAGTGTAAATAGTTCAACACATTCATGGGGATTGTATTGTATGTCTCCACCAGATATATCTAGGCACCAGAACCATGACTTCAGAAGCCCAAACACATGTTCTATGATATTTCTTGTTTGAGTGGGTGCCTCATTATTGCATTCTTCATTTGGTGTGTGTGTATTTCTGATGGGCATCATCAGCCACTGTTCAAGTGCTTAACTTGCATCTCTCAGTAAATGACCCTGTGGGATATCCCCCCCAGTAAACATCTCATACAGTTGACAGTTGTGCCAGATATGTGAGTCATGGTAATCACCCGGTAGTTAATGGAATGGTAGCCCTTTCTAATTATGTATACTCTTATCTCTTCCCCAGGTGGTGCTTTGATTTCTACATATGTACAGTCAATGCACCCAGGACTACAGGGTAGTGTGCTTCAGGGTAGAATGCTACAGGATAGAACTCCTGCATAGTTCTGGCTCTGTCCTCAGGTGTATGGGGAAAATATATGTAGTCACTGACATGTTATTAAATAGCATTCACAAATTGATGAAGAATCCTGGATTCTGGTGCCTGTGACACCTTCAGCATATCCCCTGTTGGTCTCTGGAAGGTTCCAGTAAAATTCTAAGTGTTACACATGCCTTAGTCTCCAATGGGATTGGTTTCATAGGTTCATAGGTTGGTACTAGGCTATCGGCCCTAGGGCCTATACAAGCCTAGCCATAACAATTCCCTGGCTATTTCTTCCCACACTATTTACTTCCCTGGACCACTGTCTAGCAGGGTGACTGACGTGATCCCCTGGGTGAATTTCCTTTCTCCCATCCAATCGTCAAGGTTCCTTTTGAAGAGGGCCAAAGAGGTGCTCTGCTTGACACTTACTGGGGAGTGGGGGTGGGATGTGGATGTTAAGGGTGATTAGCGTATGGTCAGACCTGACCAACAAGGGGGTGACCATAGGTGTGGAGCATCGATTTCCCATGTTGGTAATGACCAGGTCTAGGATACTGGAGCCCCTGGTGGGACTATGGATTAGTTGATCCAGGGCACTGGAATTTATGAATTCCAAGAACCGTTGGCCAAAGGTGTTGGTACATGAGTAGTTTTCCCAGTTAATGGCAGGGTAGTTGAAATCACCCAGTATTACGGTGTTTGGTTGTATCTTAATATTTTCCAGTATGTTTAGAAAGGTTTAGTGAGAATATTGGGGCATGGTGGGGGATCTGTAGCAAGCTACAGTTTGGATTGCAGTCTTACCTAGTGTTAGTTGCACCTGGAGAATTTCAGATGCATTGTGTTCGGCAACTAGCCTAGTAGTGTGAATATCCTTGGTGAATATGGACACTCCTCCACCTTTAGTGTTTCGGTCCTGGTTTGGTGGCGGAAAAGTGTGGTAAGAGTTGTAGGCTTGTATTGCAGGGCAGCTCTCTGGAGCCTTGAACCAGGTCTCAGTTACTGCACAGATATCAGTGTTCTCCATTTTTAGGAGTGCCTCGAGAGAGTGCATTCTGAGGTTTAGACTTCTAGCATTGAGTAGCATTACCTGCAGATTTTGCATGCTTGTTCCTGTTAAAGTGGTGGTTTTGTCCTTTGAACTTTGCCTAAAAAAGGCACTATAGGGGTGGCAAGAGACTTAGCCAGAAATCTGAATACCAGGGTGACAGGTGCAGACCATCTCTAGCAAAGCATCGTGGTCTGTTGATCATGTCTTCCCAGGTAGACAGATACCAGATCTCCTTTGAATGACACCAGAAGCTTAGCCAATTGTTGAAGTCAATCATTTTGTCCTTATATTGTGGTATCATTCTGGGTGAAGGCAGGATGCTACTCAGGGCTAGGGTCATACCTGCCTGGGCCACATGATCTGAGAGCTCTTCCATGTCTCTTTTCATGTAGTCCATGGAGGTACGTCTCAAGTCATTCACTCCAACATGGACAATGACAGAGTCATAGTTGTACTTGTTGTGGAGTGACTTGAGTGTATGCGTTATGTGGTAGATCCTGGCACCCGACAAGCAGCTGACTGTAATTTTCTCCTTGTTCAGTCTGGTGAGTGAGACATCAGTGTGCCTGACTATAGAGTCACCTATGACTAAAGTTTTAGGTACGTTGTCTTGCCTTAGGGGCTGTTGCTGGGTGGCACACTGGTGTTGTAAGCTATGTGACACTTTGGTTGTGATTGGTGTTTATTTGCATTTCAGCTTTGGAAGTTCTTGTTGCTTGGGCAGGTTACAGTTAAGGGCCTCTGCATATGTGGATTTAATGTTGCTATGTGTGGGTGTTGGTGGTATGGGTTTAGAAGGGCTATGTCTTGCTTCAGGTGTAGTGCGGGTGTTAACCTTCTCCTCTTTACTGTGTAGCACAATCTTGGGTGGAGAGAGCTTTGCTTCCAGTTTAGCTATGTAAGTGCATCTCTCACAGGTTGTAGTGTTGGGTGGTAGGAGAAGAGGGTTGTCTGTGTACATGAGGCAATTGCTGCATTGCCCCAGTATGCCCAGATTCACCAGGTGGACAGGAGAAATCACTGGAAGCTGACCCTTGGACATGCCTGTTTAGGTTCTTTTTTTGTAAAGTACAGGGCTGTTTTCCTTTGCCTTAGCAAGGTACTTTGCATTTATAGGCTGTTTAGTGCCTATGATTAATTTATCCTTATTAACAAGAAGAGCTGAGTGCTTGTATCAGTTTAAGGCTTCCTAGTGCTTTCCAGCAGGTATTAGAGTAAGTACTAGTCACAGGGATGCTTAAAGGTAAGATGAAAAAAAAAATAATTTATCCTAAACACTGCAGTGTGCACTAGATAAGTTAGATGTGAAAGTAGGTAACTTACATTTTACCTGTCTAAAAAGTTAAGTTTTAGTGGAGAGTCACTATTTTTAAAACAGCAAGATAGAGTGAAAGGGGGTGGTCACTTTTGTATTTTGGTACTATGGAATACAGTAGGACGGCCAATAAATGTAAATAGTTGAAGGGGAGTGATTTCACAAAATGATAATTTTATGCTTACTCACACAAGCCAGTGAAAGCAGAGAGGAAATGAGATATATGGTCAAATTAACATAAGAGGCAGGCAACTAGAAAGACAGTGGTATTTAAGAACATGACAGTAACTGCGTGGTTGAATGGGGAAAAATTCTGTCTGACTCACAAGAAACAGAGCTGTGGTCTCTTTTGAAGTTTTAATATGCAGTTAAAAGCAAAGAAAACACAAGGTAAAGAAAACAAATCACAGATTCAAAATATAAAAAGGCAATAAAGTAATACAAAATACAACAAAGAAAAAGCAAACTAACCTTTCCTTCACAGCAAAGTGTAGCCGAGTCTGGTAAGCTTTTCCCTGGGTTTGCCCTTGCTGTCAGTTGAGGATGCAGAGGTTGCAAAGTTCCTGTAGTGTGTGTCTATCTACCCTGTAGCACTCTACAATTTCCACCTTATGCAGATTGTGAAAAGTTAAACAGGGTCTAAACACCCTTCTCCTTCTTTGCCATGGTCTATTAGCACAGCATTTAGATACATTTATGAATACAAAATGGTGCACTTTTGGCATGACATGCAGACAGTTTTAGCAGACTGTGTAGGGTTTACTGAAGCTTCACCATTGTCTGTTGGCTTGGAAAAAGAATAAAGAATTTTGGGAAAAGTTTACAGATGAATACAGACAGTAGTTATTTAGATGTATAAATATGAATATGATATATGGGAAGTATGATAAAGTTAAAATAAAGGTTAAGAAATGTGAAACTGATTAATGGGATAAAGTAGTGCTTGTGACAATATGGGGGATGTGGAGAAAAACATGCAAGTGTTTTTTATATAACAACAAAGAAATAAAGGAATATGATGCTTTATCTGAAATAAAAAGATGGTTGTGGAAGAAAAGGTGGGGGAGAAAGGGTAAATATAAAATAAGAAAGGATGAAAAAAAGCAGAATTCTTTAGTTCAGTTCTTTTATGCTGACAACTCATAAATAATTTTAAGTATGAATATAAAAAATGACAGTGTACATAACTGATTTAGAGTTTTTAATGGTATAAAATGAATGCAAATGTTAATAAAGCACCCCTAATCTTCTTAGTGTGTTATGGCATCATTTACATCTACCAGAGCTACAACCAGCTCAAGTAGATCCAAAGGATGGCACACTTAGGAGTGCAGTACTCCGCAGTGTTTCACTGCAGTTCCAGCAATTTGAAAATGAATCTATTCCAGTTACCTATGGAGTGAATAGAACCCACAGCCTTCTTATCTTCCATCACCAAAAGCAAGTATGCAACTTTTGTCACTAACACTGTGGTTGATAAGATCAGCTTGTTTTTACCATATGCTACACAGAGCTAATTAATGACTTACTAAACAAGGTTTGTGATAGAATGACATACTGGATTTCAGAAGCAGTTATTTAGCAGGCAGGATAACTCTTTGCACATAATTCAGGCAAGAGAAGCTTTTGTCATGCAGTTTGGCACATGTGTTTGTAAGACTATGTTTTGTTATACCTAAATCCTGCAGCAGTTCTGGGCTTCAGTCTCACAGCCTACATTTGCCTTCTGTGTGGTTCTTTACAGGTTTCTTAACCAGATATTTCTCCAGGGCTGTCCCAGAAATGGGACACTTGCTGGCCCTCTGGGCTTACACATTTGACAAAGTATATACTTATGTATACACCTTTCCCACATAGCAAACGAGGCAGTGCACAAGCAGAGGAAAGTAGGGTACCCAGTGGTATCACAACCAGTGTCTGTGATGAAAAGATCACACAAGATGAGACAGGTCAGGCTGTGCTACCCACAACGCATACAGCTCACAATTTTGCATGGTGGGTTCTGGTGCACATAGCATACATTAAAATATTTTTGCATGGTGGTTAGTACTTTTTTTTGCTGCAGATTTTCTTAATCCAGCATCCTTAACTACAGTACATGTTTCTGCAACTATTTATTAGTTCTTATTTTTGTTGTTTTGCCTCTTTGTTTATTTATGGTAAACTTGTCACTAATATTCTTGCTTAGTAATGTCATATACACATATATACATATACGTACAGAATAAATTATTATTTTTTTCTCTGAGTTCATTCCCTCTTTCATATTTGTGACATACATAAGATAAGTAATGGCAGATTAAATTATTTTTAGAATAAGACTGGTATAGTGCATCAGTAAATATTAAGGCTGAGAAATAAGTCTAACAGCTTTCATATGAATGATGTGTCTATCTTAGGCATTCTTATGTTTTAATTTGCTTTGTCATATGCAGTTATAGGTCTCAAACCCTTGTAAGTAGACATGTATTTAATTATGTTTCCATGGTCATTTAAAAAGGATTCAATTTTTTTCTTATTTTTTACATTTTCTGAATCCCTAGAGAAATATAAAGTATGCTGTGGCCGGGATTCGGAAACATGCAGCATGACTGCAGATTGCCTCTTGCAGGTCCAGCTCGTGGCATGATGCAGCCCAGAGCTCATTAACATTTAAGAAGTCGAAAACTCACAGTCCTGTCACCAGTGACAGATGGCATAATGTTTGATGTCCCAAGAAAAGACATAGGATAAGATTCAGAAAATGTTTCACATTCTTGTGGAAATGGCTGTGGCTAAAAGAGGCATTTTCAGTCATTGTAGAAAATATGATTCAAAGACATGTTTAGCAACAATGAGGAAAGAGCTCATTATCAACTAATTTGCATGTGTTTGAATCACATGGTGTTACGGCTAGTGCAGTCAGCACTGTCCTGTGGTAATCATCACTGGTGGCCCATGCATCACACTGATACAGACACCCTCCTTAATCACTGTGTCATGCACTTGCATGTCTGCAAAGACACACACACACACACACACACACACACACACACACACACACACACACACACACACACACACACACACACACACACAGAAACAAATGCACATACATTTCTTGTCTCTGATTTTACAGAATGTCCCTGATTTACCCTCTTATATGTGCCCTGTTTCTCATAAATCATGCACAATTACAGCCATGCAGTAATAAAAACAGTTATTAGAGTTTCTCAGTTCTTGTTCCTCACAAAATGCTTTGTACTGCAATACCTGTTATTCTATTAACTTTCTAAATGACTTAGAAAATATTAAGAGAGTCCTTGGTATATACTGCTCTCCCCCCTTATTAAGCTTTGATTGTTAGTCTAGGGGAATTGAGAGGTATGGCAGCCTCCCCCCAAACTCACACACACATTCAGAAGTGAATGCAGACACACACAAACAGCTACAGTCTCACACAGACAGAGACATCCATTCAACATCTTCCCCTCACTCCCATTTACCCATGCACAGAGACTGACAGAAAGACAGACAGATATACCGTAAATGGAAACACACACATTACACATACAGATAAACCCTCATACTTATCAACTGTCTCTGATTTTGTCTGTGATAGTTTTGTCATCCCTCATAAATCATGCACAGTTACAGTCAGGAATGCTAGACAATTGAGAGTCTTACTTCTTATTCTTCAGAAAATGCATTGTTTTGCAAACCCTGCTGCTCTATAAACTTTTTAACCGATTCAGAATAACATTTAAAGAGTGCTCCTGGCATATACTGTCCATCACATATATCAAGCTTTACTTCCCAGACTATGGAAATTGAGAGGTGCAACAGCCTCATTTCCTATGCACATACACAAAAACACATTCAGGCATGAATGCAGACACATACAGACGCACACATACACAAAAAAGCACACACACAACACACACACATATGCACACACACACACACACACACACACACACACACACACACACACACACACACACACATATACGCACACACACACACATGCACACACACACACACGCACACACGCACGCACACACACACACACACACACACACACACACACACACACACACACACACACACGCACACATACACACACACTCATCCAAGACCACTCGTACAGATATGCATACACAAAGTGACACACATACACAGTCCTACACTGCCCACTGCTATCTGTCTAAAGACCCTTACCTGATCTTACCTTTTACATACTATTTCTCTCTCTTAACAGCTACAATGGGGTAATGCGGCATTTTAGCTGGAATCATTAACACAACTGACTGTGTTAATTTATGCTACTAAGCAATTCTCTGAACCACTCACATAAATCCTTTACCTCAGGCATTTCCACAACAGAACACATGGTATTAGCATAGGCTGCTCGCCTAGACTGCCTCATTAGCATTCAGTATGGCCAGTGGTCCTCTCAACAAATCAACAGAAAACTGACTATGTTGGGATTTATTCCTAATTGTAGCTCTTTTCAAATCCCATCCATACATGATTTCCAAAAAATGTTCTGACTGCTATGGCAAACACAAAGTGATTTCTAACAATTTTGTTTTCCAGAGATTATGTCTGGAATTCATATACAGTCAATGCCTTGTGCTGTTCAACATAGTTGAAGAAAGGTGACAGACAGATAGGAGACAATTCAGAGGAACAAGAAGTGTGATTATGTAAGGGGAAAATAGCCTGGTATGCAAACGACTGCAAAATAATCTGGAAATTAATGTCTAGATGTAAATGAGGGCAATGAATATGCAAATGACAATATCTAAGATGATAAAGTAGTTCAGAAAGGTATAAACAATGGATACAGCAATACCGCAGTCATCTAATCCAAATGTCAGAAGCTCGCAGTGTACAGGAACCTAGTATGAATCCAAAAGGAAAAGCTACAGTGTCCCTGACATGGCATGCCACATCCCTCCACACCAATGCAGACAGTATCATCAAGTACTGATGTACCACAATTTGGCTGACTAACATAGTGCAGGCTGTTTCCATGTGTACCGGAATGCAATGTGGATGCTTGTTGAACTGTGTTGTCTACATATAGAATCAATGAAGAAGCATGGACTACCCATCCTAATGGACACTAAGGTATGTTTAGCATGACTTCCCAGCTAGAGGGTCCTTTCAGATGCTTACATGGGTCACATCAAGAATTGTGCAGTTGTATCCCTTGTGGGTCCTGCACCAGTTCCTTGACAGTATGCTTAAGCATGTGAAAGACCAGATATGTTTCTCAAGGGCTGCAAAGGACAAAATCACCAGTATGGCTGCATTCTACAACACTGACTGTTTCCCTGAAGCATTGGGACCCACTGATTGCACACACCTTGACATCAAGGCCTTACCTGGTCTGGTCCACAGGGTGTCAGATGCATCAACAAAAAATACTTCAATGCTCTGAACTACTAGGTGGTTTAAAATGTCCACAATATCATGTATGATATGTCTGTGTACCACTCCGACAGTTCCCGTGATTCTCATGTCTGCCACATGTCTGATATGCACAAACATTCATGTTGGGTGACTTTTCAGATAGTCATCTACTCAGTAGGTACACATGTAGGTAGGTACAGAGCCCACTATATACAATAACAATGCTATCAAATAGATGGCCACATATATTGCTGTGACTGTTGTGTTTTGCATGGGATTCTGAATATGAATTATATCCATGAATGATGTCTGTCATCAACCCAGACAATGACAGAGATGGCATGCAATACTGTGCACATAGAGGAATGGAGCCGATGTAAGGGATGCTTTCACTGCTTAAATGCATCTGATTGGCAACAACTGAATTCACTTGAGACCTGTAGCCAAATGTCTGTAGTGGTATGGAAACAGCTTCAGCAGTAGGAACCATCTTAGAAGGACCCTATCACTCTGCTGAATCAGAGGAGGAGGAGCAGGTCAGGCAATCATGGGTCTATATTATGATATCGCACACTCAGAAGAGCGAACGACACATAATCAACCCCCATGTAAGCGAAAGCTTAGAATGTCAAAACCTCTGAACAGTGATTTATTTCCAAGGGAAAAAAATCACTGTTCCGAAACAAACAAAAAACCCCCAAAAACTGTAAAACATTACATAATGTGGGGGGAGGCTTTGCCCCCACAACCCCCCCCCCCACACTTAAATATACCAACTCCGAGATCGCACTACAGTACCAAAGATGGCAAACTAGGGAAAGCGGCCAAGTGAATTCTTTCCCAGGGAAAGAATTCACTGAAAAGCCGCTTCGCTATTTTGCCTTTTTCGCACTTTTCAGTTCGACAAAGACACATTCGACAACCTGCATCTGTGACAGCATAACAGGGCGCTGGCAATCATAGGTGGAACAGTCAGCAACAACAGGAACTCATGAAAGGCAAAAGCCCATATGACATAAAAAGGTGGTGCCTTGTCATGACTCAAATAACAGAGAATGAAGTGATGCATGCATTTTCAAACCCTGGATATTTAATATAGGGCCATGCTATGACCATGCTGTACATCAGACATTACCTTACATAGACAGGTTATTGGGTTGACTGTGCAAAATCATCATTATTTGTTCAAGTGCATGAGCACAGTGACAGCTAACAGTAATGCTGTCATATAGGCTAGAGCTTGTGAGCTACATGTGGTCACCCAATCGCCCCAAAAATACATTGCCATGCCTCACACAATATACAGCAGCCATCAATTTGAGAGTAGCTCCTAGAATACCCACTATCACATGCTGCTCTGCTGCAGATTTTGCTTTTGCATTCATAGTAGGGGTCTTCTATACACTGGCACCTCCTGCCATTCAGATTAGATGACAGTCACATTGCTGGAGGCTTGGTTTATATAGTTCTGAATCAGTTCAGTGTTTTTTTTTTTTGGGTGGTATCCTTTCCATATTTATTTCCTTAATTTGCATCTAGATACTCATGTTCATATCATTATGTAGTTATTTGCATATCCTGCATACCAGGCTATTATTCCCCTAGTCTGACCATGCTGTTTGTATCTCTGAATTGAGTGCTTTCTGTGTGTCATCACTTGTTCCACTATTTTGAGGAAGGCAAAGCATGTATTGTTTAAGAATATCAGCCATAATTTCTAGAAATCAAAACTATCAGAAAATACTTTCTCTTTGCCACATCAGTCCATCATGTTTTAGGAATCTATGGCTAGGATTCAGAAAGGGCTACTGCCAGTGGTAATCCCTAACACAGTTAGTTTTCCACTGGGGGTAGCCCTTTATGGTTCATAGACAGGTCCATCACAGTAATTCTACAAGGTCCATAAAATCACCACTCTGGGCTATCTCCATGCCATGCTTACTACTAATGAGCTGTTCTGGAGGACCAGCCTATAGAAAGCTTTATATAGCTATTACTGCAATCTGTGGGCCATTTCTACAGTATGACTTGACATTGTCATGTATTTCCACATCTACTTACATCAGTTCCAGCATCTCACTCTTACTGCCATCTATCACAGGTTGCCAGGACAGTGTAAGATTACATTACCAGGTGTCATAAAGCAATAAAGTCTTAATTCCATTGTTGCTCATATTAGTGTGTCCTCTTGGAAAATGGTGGCACCACTTTTTATTACACGAATTCAGGCTTCAGAATGCAAATTATATTATAGTGGGCTTTTTTGCAACTATTCCTGAATCACTACCATAATGCACCATGCTTCCAGCATAGACTACAATATTGCACTCATTCCTGCCTATCCTGTTTGTTGTGCACTATGTGCTCATACACAACATCAGTTAAACATGGCCTCAAGCTGGATGCCAAAAAATGCATCATCATCCCCTTTGAGGAGACATCCTCACATACTATCACATTAATAACAATGTCCTAAGTACACAATCAGTAGTGAGGGATTTGGGCACCCAGGTTGCTTGAAAGCTTTCCACACAGATATGGTTCAGGCAGGAACAGAGATAACGCACACTGGAGATAATAACCAAAATATTTAATGTCCACAATGTCAAAGATTAAGTGCTTTCATACAGGTACTTCACCAGAATCCATGAAAAATAACATCCAACATTCTTAAATACCCCACCCTTAATCCCCTATCCAATGAAATCAGCACATACATTAAGTATTAAAATTAGAAATGTTAAAAATTGACATCGACTACACTAATATACTCTAAGCATTCTACCTAAAACATTTTATTGTGTATATATTATATCAAAATAAATTTAAGAACAAGGATGATAACCTAGTTGTTATACCAAATATGATTTCAATTTTAAAAAACTCGCAATAGATGTACTCTCATTAAGGCCAGGTAAAGTGGTGGCATCAAGCCATAATTGCCATCTGAGCTCCTTAGCCTTCAATAAATCTTTCCAGGGTCCTCCCTTATAATCTATTTGCACACGTTCCAAAGCAAAAAAGCCAAAGCTATGATCTTTACATTGACTAATGTGTTTGGCCAATGCATTTTTTAATTCCGCCTTCCTAATATCCAGCCCATGCTCATACATATGCTCCTTAAATTTTCTCTTGGTTTTCCCCATAAAAACATACACACTTTGAGTGCCAGGCTACATAAATAACACCCACTGAATTACAATTACCGTGAACCTTCGAAAAAATAATAGAATGATTCACCTTCACACAGTCTCCTTCCATAACCATTTTACATTGGGCACAATTGCCACATTTGTATGTTCCCCATTTTTTGCTTGTAATCCAAACCATAATCAAAAGTGCCCTCCTCTAAATGGTTCTTCAAGGTTTTTCCTCTTCTAAAAACTATCTGGGGTTTTTCCCTTGCCATTGTGTTCATTTCCTTGAAATGGGAAAAAATATGCCAGTACTTATAAATAATATTTCTAATATGAGCAAAAGCTCCTTGTAAATCCAACTCATTATGTTTATTTCTCCCTCTAAGTAGATTACTACCCGGGAGTTCATGGGAATAAATAAGGGGGATAATCTTGCCCATTTCCCTTTTTGTTTTTATATCCATACACACCTGGGAAACCATCTCAACAGGATACCCTCTACTTGAAAACATGTGACCCATTTTTTCACATTCTTTGACAAATATTTCCCAGTTTGATACCGTACAGGCAAGTTGAATGCATTGCCCCTTAATAATGCCTAATTTTTGATGTGGGGGATGGTTGCTCTAAAATGTAATATACTGTTACTGTAGGTTGGTCTTCAATAAATAGTACTAACCCACCTCTTGTTCCACAAATCCTTAGATATAGTAACATCCAAATAATTCATGTTGTAGGGGATGTATTGGTAGGTGAATCTCAGAAAAGGGGTAGATGCGTTTAAGAACTCAATAAACCCCTCAATTTCACTAACTTTCCTATCCCACACAATAAAAATATCATCCAAAAATTGGAGATACAAACTCCAAGGTGTTTTCAAAAAAATGTGAGAATAGGATATGTCTCTCCCATTGTAACAATACAATATTTACAAAAATGGGGGCACAAGCCCCCATTTCTACCCCTTTCCTTTGTCTATAGTACTGGACAGCCAAATAAACAAAATTATACTTTAAGACCAATTCCATATACAGTACAAGAACGTTGACAGTGTTGTTATCAAAAACAGTGCAGTCACACAAAAAATCATGAAACCATTCTAATCCCACTTCATGTGGGATTGTATTAAACAATTCAACCACATATACCATCACAAAAATGATTTGTTCATTAAATTTGACATTTTTCATTTTCATCAAAAAACCCCAGGAATCTTTACAGATGTGCGCAAAGGACCCCAAGCAGTTCTTGAAGATGATATCCACATATTTATTTACCTAGGGTGTGGGTTTTTGACTTACTTGCATTGACTATAGGCCTCATTGATGGATCAGCAGTACTTATGTGTATCTTGGGGATACCAAAGATACACAGTACCACTGGATACTAAACCTGGAAATAATCATAAATGCTAGGTGAAATTTCCTCCTCATCCAACATATCTTGTAGGTAAAATCAATGTGTTTATATGCCAGATTGATAATATTCATTGATGTCTCTTCATACATGTCACTATTGTTAACATGGCAAGACAGTTTTGATATATATTCTATCTTGCTCATGATAACCACCCCACCCCTCCTTTATCGAGCTGCTTGCTCCTGGAAAGTTGTCTCAATAAGCGCAACTCTGAAGCATTCAAATTACCATTGTCATTACAATAGGAGCCCTTGCCTAAAAGGCCCCTAAACTCAAATTCCACCAATTTTTCAAAAATAATCAAGGGAATGGGCAGAGGAGGATTAAAAATACTGCTTCCCTTAATAACATCCCCTATGCCCTCTCCCCTGCTTGAAACAAAATCTTGAAATTAACCTTCCTAAGGCAATCCCAAGCAAAACAAAGACTCTTTGTACCAAAGGCAAGCATCCAGTCTGGTGGACCCCAGCCATAAACAAACTCTACAACAAAAGGAGGAAGCTACTACAAGATAGAGCAAAATCCTTAAAAGGTAAGACACCCTTGATCACTATAAGTAAAAAACTAAGAGCTCTCATAAAATCATCCAAAGCAAATTTCGAGAGAAAAATAGCTAAAGACTCAAAAGACAATCATAAGGCCTTCTTTAGCTATGTTAGAAACCTGGGAGGAAACTCCCAGATATGCTCAGAACTAGTTCAAAATGATGTGAAGATTACTGATCCTACAGACATTGCCAACATACTGGCTGACAGGTTCAGTGCAAACTTCTCCCCCCCCCCCCCCCCAAAAGCAGAGAAATCTATACCAAACGACTGCAGCCCCCCCAACATCTCCAGCCCAACTGAGAACTGCTCTCTCCAAAGCAAAAAACACAGCATCCATGGGACCTGATGGTGTCCCGGCTGTGTGCTCCATGAACTCAATGAGGAATTAAACCCACAGCTAGGACAGCTGTTTAATCAAAGTCTTACCTCTGGATACGTACCCAGGGAGTGGCGCACTGCAACTGTGGTACCACTTCACAAAGGCGGTGCCTCCACCGACCCTGGAAATTACCGGCCCATTAGCTTGACAAGCCTTATCTGCAAAGCCATGGAGAGGATCATAATGGACCTCATAAATAAAGACATAGGGAATTTGCAGACTTTGGATCCAACCCAGTTTGGCTTTGTCAAAGGCAGATCATGCCTTTTAAACTTGGTTGACTTTTTTGAAACAGTCACCAAAGCCATTGATGAGGAAAAGGCAGTCCATACAGCCTACCTCGATCTGGCTAAGGCCTTGATACAATACCCCATTCGGGTATCATTGAAAAACTCATCAGCTTAAATGTCAACCCATACATCACAAGATGGGTTGCAAACTGGCTGAGTGACAGAACCCACAGGGTCAGAGTTGCTGGCGCCATGTCAGACTCAAAGCCTGTCACAAGTGGTGTCCCACAGGGCTCAGTCCTGGGCCCACTCTTGTTTGGCATCTACTTTTCAGTACAAGCAAACACAGGAGGGTTATGGCTGACAAAGTTTGCAGATGACTGCAAACTGGGCCATAGTAGAAAACACATCTGACACAGATATCCTTCAGAAGGGTCTCACAGAAACGGATAACTGGTGCCAGAGCCACGGCCTAAAGTTAAATGCCAAAAATGCATAGTCATACCCTTCGGGAAAAACAAGGTTACCCCTAGCTACCAAATAGGTGGCAATCCACTGAGCACAGAAGAAGTTATCAGGGACCTGGGGACCCAGGTTGATAGTAGTCTGTCATTCGACACCCATGTAGCTAAAGTAGTTAGGAAGACCTTCTACATTGCCCACCTTATCATGAAGGGATTCTCATCTAGATCAAGGGAGGTCATAGTCTCCCTTTACTCATCACTCATCAGACCAATGATTGAGTACAATGCCCCATTCGAATGTATCTGACCCGACACTTGCAGCAGCTGGAGAGGCCACAAAAGTTCCTCACCAAAAGGATAAAGGGTCTCAAAAATCTGTCCTATGCTGCCCGACTGAAAGAACTCCAGCTCTATTCAGTCGCAGCTTCAGAGGTGACCTTTGCCTAACATACAAGGCCATGTCAAACCCAGATTTGATGAATATGCTTCACCTCAAAAATCTAGATCCATCAGAGCCACAAGGCGGAGACTTAAACCTTGACACGGCTATTAATAGGGCGTGCTGGAGGATAGATTCATCACCCAAAGACTCCCTATGCTGTGGAACAAAATCCCGGTACATGTGAGGCAGAGCACCTCGCTGGCCTTGTTCAAGAGAAATCTTGACCAATGGATGGGAGATCGCAGATATACCCCAGGGATTACCTCAGTGTCACTGCTCGACAGAGGCACAGACAAAATAATGGGTATAGTTCCCCATACTAAAGGGGTGAAGCACAAACGATGGGCTAGGCTTGTAAAAGCCTCGGGCAGATAGCCTAGTATGAACCTATGAACCTATGAACCTATAGTATCAGGTGATTCCTTCTGGTTATGTTAAACCAACACTAACTTTCAAATATGGAGATGTTCAAAATGTGAGAATAGGATATGTCTCTCCCATTGTAACAATACAATATTTACAAAAATGGGGTACAAGCCCCCATTTCTACCCTTTCCTTTGTCTATAGTACTGGACAGCCAAATAAACAAAATTATACTTTAAGACCAATTCCATATACAGTACAAGAACGTTGACAGTGTTGTTATCAAAAACAGTGATCACACAAAAAATCATGAAACCATTCTAATCCCACTTCATGTGGGATTGTATTAAACAATTCAACCACATATACCATCACAAAAATGATTTGTTCATTAAATTTGACATTTTTCATTTTCATCAAAAAACCCCAGGAATCTTTACAGATGTGCGCAAAGGACCCCAAGCAGTTCTTGAAGATGATATCCACATATTTATTTACCTAGGGTGTGGGTTTTTGACTTACTTGCATTGACTATAGGCCTCATTGGTGGATCAGTAGTACTTCTGTGTATCTTGGGGATACCAAAGATACACAGTACCACTGGATACTAAACCTGGAAATAATCATAAATGCTAGGTGAAATTTCCTCCTCATCCAACATATCTTGTAGGTAAAATCAATGTGTTTATATGCCAGATTGATAATATTCATTGATGTCTCTTCATACATGTCACTATTGTTAACATGGCAAGACAGTTTTGATATATATTCTATCTTGCTCATGATAACCGCCCCACCCCTCCTTTATCGAGCTGCTTGCTCCTGGAAAGTTGTCTCAATAAGCGCAACTCTGAAGCATTCAAATTACCATTGTCATTACAATAGGAGCCCTTGCCTAAAAGGCCCCTAAACTCAAATTCCACCAATTTTTCAAAAATAATCAAGGGAATGGGCAGAGGAGGATTAAAAATACTGCTTCCCTTAATAACATCCCCTATGCCCTCTCCCCTGCTTGAAACAAAATCTTGAAATTAACCTTCCCTGAGAAAAAGTTTTAAATCAATTAAAAAGCTATCAATCCTACAATTGGCTGAGGGGACAAAAAGGTTCCCCTACTCAATAATTCAGCATGTTCAACATTGCAACAAAAATCACTGTAATTATACAACACAAAGTCACCTGTTTTGTCGCTAACAATCCTTGGAACACTCTTTTCAGTTCTCTCCAAGTCCAGTCCCCCTTCCACCATCACAGATTCATCCTCTGAAGTCCAACACATTCAAATGTTGACCAAATTGTCAAACAATTCCAAAAATGATGTCCCAGTAAATAACAGAGTTCTATAAATCTCCACCTCACCCATACCAGCTCTCTCCAGGTCCATGCAAACATCTGTCGCATCCTCAACCTCATCCGGTATTAATTCCAGTAGTTGGCCACTTTCCATACTTGGGATTCCCTTGCTGGTTCCCCCAAGCTTGTCGATACACTCCCTGGTTGTAGCTCCCTTGATTCTGGATCCATTCGGACCTTTGCAACTCACCAAACTGGTTTCCCCCTAAAGGGGCCTCAGTTTCCTGATGTGTCTGGTTATAAAATCTTCTGATATCCTCCCCTTGGAATATGTCATCGTTCACCCCATTCCAATTGGTCATTGGTGGTTTTGGGTGCACCTTCCCTTCTGCATAGGAAATGTGTCATGCTCAAATTTCTTCACTTTGTTGTTTTTTATTTTGTTTAATTCACTATCCACTTTATTGAACACAGTCACATAATCATTTTTTTTAAAATGGGGGAACAATAAATCATTGTGGATAGCATGATCTAACTTTTCCAATTCAAGTATCAGGGCCGTGATTTCCTTCTGGTTATGTTAAACCAGACACTCAAGCAGTTTCAAATAGCTGGAGGAGTTCCTTATAGAATGGAGTACCAAATTTTACCCCATTAGGGAACTTTCAAGACCTAAGTCCTTTTGGAATTCGTCTGACTTTTATACATTCGAGTAGATAGGCATTTTCAAGTTGCAACTTCTTGCACTTGAAAATGCTCTTCTCAAAAGAAAACAGGGCATTTTTGAAGGTTAAAGGCTCGGGATTATCCCTAGGTCCCTCAAATGGCACAGTCCCATTTAGCCACTCTTTAAAGTCACTAACTGCCGCTGTAACATTACTGGAACCGTTGTCATGGGAACCACCAGTAGTATTGGCCCTTTGGCCGGCAGTTAATAAACAGGCAGGACTTTGCAAGAACTCATTCTCCAAAGAAGTTGTATGGCAACATTGCTGCTGGATGTTGTTAACCTTTGCAGTGAGTTCTTGAACAAGTTGAGTTAGTAAACCAACGCTGTGGTTTAATTTCTCCACATCGCTATACTCGGCCGCAGTCCCAGGCATCCTGTTCCACAAAAACAAAGCTGTAGAACCACACTAAAAAAGACACTAGACATGGATATTCCACTCAGGAACAGGGTTCAGGCAGGAACAGAGATAAGCCACACTGGGGATAATAACCAAAATATTTAATGTTCACAATGTCAAAAATTAAGCGCTTTCATACAGGGTCAACATTTCACCATGTTGGACTTCAAAGGATGAACCTGTGATGGTGGAAGGGAGAATGGACTTGGAGAGAACTGAAAAGAGTGTTCCAAGGATTGTTAGCAACAAAACAGGTGAGGTTGTATTGTATAATTACACTGATTTTTGTTGCAACGTTGAACATGCTGAATTATTGAGTAGGGGGGCTTTTTGGCCCCTCAGCCAATTGTAGGATTGAAGGATTGAGAGCCTTTTAATTGATATAAACTTTTCCTCAGAAACGTTAATTTAAAGATTTTGTTTCAAGCAGGGCAGAGGGCATAAGGGATGTTATTAAGAGAGGCAGTATTTTTAATCCCCCTCTGCCCCTTCCCTTGATTATTTTTGAAAAATTGGTGGAATGCGAGTTTAAGGGCCTTGTGGGGAAGGGTTACTATTGTAATGACAATGGTAATTTGAATGCTTCAGAGTTGTGCTTATTGAGACAACTTTCCAGGAACAAGCAGCTTAGGGTTATGAAACCCGATAATGGGGGGGTGGGGTGGTTATCATGAGCAAGGTAGAATATATATCAAAAATGTCTTGCCATGTTAACAATAGTGACATGTATGAAGAGACATCAATGAATATTGTCAGTCTGGCATATAAACACATTGATTTTACCTACAAGTTATGTTGGACGAGGAGGAAATTTCACCTAGCTTTTATGATTATTTCTAGGTTAAGTATCCAGTGGTACCATGTATCTTTGGTATCCCCAAGATACACAAAAGTACCACTGATCCACCAATGAGGCTTATAGTCAATGCAAGTAAGTCAAAAACCCACACCCTGGGTAAATATGTGGATAACATCTTCAAGAACTGCTTGGGGTCCTTTGATCACATCTGTAAAGATTCCTGGGATTTTTTGATGAAAATGAAAAATGTCTAATTTAATAAACAAAACATTTTTGTGACAGTAAATGTGGGTGAATTGTTTAATACAATCCCACATGATGTGGGATTAGAATGGTTTCATGATTTTTTGTGTGAATGCACCGTTTTTGATGACAACAGTCAACATTCTTGTTCTGTGTATGGAATTGGTCTTAAAGTATAATTTTGTTTATTTGGAAGGCCAGTACTATAGACAAAGGAATGGGGTAGCAATGGGGGTGTCTTGTGCCCCCCATTTTTGCAAATAGCATATTGCTACAATGGGAGAGACATGTCCTATTCCCACATTTTGAGAAAACACCTTGGATTTTGTATCTCCAATTTTTGGATGATATTTTTATTGTGTGGGATAGGAAAGTTAGTGAAATTGAGGGGTTTATTGAATTCTTAAATGCATCTACCCCTGTTTTGAGATTCACCTACCAATACATCCCCTTCAACATGAATTATTTGGATATTACTATATCTAAGGATTTGGGGAACAAGAGGTGGGTCAGAGCTATTTATCGAAAACCAACCTACAGTAACAGTATATTACATTTTGAGATCAACCATCCCCCATATCAAACATTATCAAGGGACAATACTTCTGCCATGTCCATATGGTATCAAACTGGGAAATATTTGTTAAAGAATGTAAAAAAATGGGTCAAATGTTTTCAAGTAGAGGGTATCCTGCTGAGATGGTTTCCCAGGTGTGTATGGATATAAAAACAAAAATGGATAGGGGCGAAATTATCCCCCTTATTTGTTCCTACCTGAACTCCCAGGTAGTAATCTACTTAGGGGGAGAAATAAAAATAATAGGTTGGATTTACAAGGAGCTTTTGCTCATATTAGAAATATTATTTATAAACATTGGCATATTTTTTCCCATTTCAAGGAAATGAACACGGTGGCAAGTGAAAAACCCCAGATAGTTTTTAGGAGAGGAAAAACCTTGAAGAACCATTTAGAGCAGTGCACTTTTGATTATGGGTTGGATTACACAAGCAAAAAATTGGGAACATACAAATTTGGCAGTTGTGCCCAATGTAAAATGGTTATGGAAGGAGATCGTGTGAAGGTGAATCATTCTATTATTTTTTTGAAGGTTCACAGTAATTGTAATTCAGTGGGTGCTATTTATGTAGCCAGGTGCTCAAGGTGTGAATGTTTTTATATGGGAAACACCAAGAGAAAATGAGTCAATGTAAAGACCATAGCTTTGGCTTTTTTTGTTTTCGAACATGTGCAAAGGGATTATAGGGGAGGACCCTGGGAAGACTTATTGGAAGCTAAGGTGCTCAGATGCCAATTAAGGCTTGATGCCAACACTTTACCTGGCCTTAATGAGAGTACATCTATTGCCAGTGTTTTAAAATTGAAATAATATTTGGTATAACAACTAGGCTGTCATCCTTGTTTTTAAATTTATTTTGATATAATATAAACACAATCAAATGTTTTTAGGTAGAATGCTTCGAGTGTATTAATGTAGTTGATGTCAGTTTTTAATATTTCTAATTTTAATACTTAATGTATGTGTCAATTTCATTGGAGAGGGGATTAAGGGTGAGGTATTTAAGAATGCTGCATGTTATTTTGCATTGATTCTGATGAAGTACCTGTATGAAAGTGCTTAATCTTTGACATTGTGGACATTAAATATTTTGGTTATTATCTCCAGTGTAGCTTATCTCTGTTCCTGCCTGAACCCTGTTCCTGAGTGGAATATTCGTGTCTAGTGTCTTTTTTAGTGTGGTTCTACAGCTTTCTACATGACCCACGTCATAAGTAAGGGTATCTCATCCAGGACAAAGAGGTTATAACATCCCTGTATTCTTCTCTTATAAGGCCAGTTATTGAGTGCAGTGGCCCCTTCAGCATGTACCTCGCAAAGCACATGCAGCAGCTGGAAAGACCACAGCGGTTCCTCACCAGGAGAATTCAGGGCCTCAAACATCTACCCTACACAGATAGGCTAAAAGCCTTGACCATCTACAAAGTTTCATACAGACTCCTCAGCGGTGACCTCTGTTTGGCACATAAAGCTATCTAAGACCCCACCTTGATGGGACTGCTGCATATCCACAAGTCAAGCTCTACTCAAGCAACCTATATGCCCAACCTCAAACTGGTCTGTGATATCAATAGGACTTGTTGGCAGGACAGATTTGTGTCCCACAGACTCACCCATCTGTGGAATAGACTCCCTCTCCATGTCAAGCAGAGTATTTCATTATCTCTTTTTAAATGCAACCTGGATAACTGGATGGGAAACAGAAAATACACCCCTGGGACTTCACCTGTGTCCCTACTGGACAGGGGCTTTGGGAGCTGACTTGTCTAAACATGGGTTAAACTCTTGGCTAGGTTTATAAGGGCATCAGGGCCAATAGCCTAATAACCTCCTATGATCCTATGATTCTATGATCCTATGATCCTAATCTTGTAACACTGTGGGTCTGTGCTCCATAACCATGTTTTAGCATCTAGCTTAATGTGCTATAATACATGCCACATGACAGCCAAATGTGCATCCATGTATATGGGGGTACCATTTTGGTCCTTGAGTAGACCTGTCTAAATGATTATGTCTACTTCAAGTACTAAGAACAGCAGAGATCCTGTGTGGTGCTCATGGCTGAGCAAAGTTTTCTTATTCTTATTTGTTAGTGATTTTCAGGGATGCCTTCTGGACCAGTATGATGGGCCTGTGCATAAGGTGGATGTCTGGCTCAAGCTAACAAGGATGGTGAATGACACCACTGGCATCACACATTATGATGACCAGTGCACATATCACTGTTGTGACCTGCTTAGTCAGTGAGAAATAAATGAAAGATATGGTCAACCAGAGTTTTACTGTAAGCTTCTTTTTGTTTTGTTTTTGTTTTTTTCAAGTACAGCTGTATTAAGTTTTACTTTGTCTTAACAGTGGTAGATGATCAAAATCTACAGCACAGAAGGCTACTCACACAGCTGTGGGATGCATATGCCACATGCATCCCTGCATTGTACAGCTTTAATAGTATATGTAGTATGTGTGTAGTAATGAGAGTAGTAATGAGTTCTCTTTTTCTTTCCTTTTCTTTCTGCAGGTGCAGTTGTAGCAAACATGAAGGAATATAAGTGGTCACCTCTACATGAACTAGGAAGTGTCATTAGTGTAGGAACACCAGAGGGGACAAACTCTGCCTCTTAGCATGGAGACAGTGGTCATTTTGCTGAAGGTCATGCGAAGAAAGTACACTGGTTGCTTCTTTGACCACTACTCTGGAGATTGTTTAATATCAGTTGCATAGGTTAGTTATATCTGAGTTTATCTCAGCTGGATGGTTGTCTCACAGCTGTGGACCATCTACCAGTATGGTTGTTTGAGTCAAGTGACTGGTAGGCCTTGAACACGACATAGCTAGAGATGAAGCCTGCATATGAAATCAACCACAAAGTTATGTTGGGCTCTGAGCCAGTGCGGACTCTGCCATGTACCTCACCCTATTTCCGTCACTGTGTTACTTCACCTTGTGCGTCACTCTTCATACCTTGTTTGCTATCCAGCTTCCTCATTTATGTGTCCATTTTCTGTCATTATGTATCCATCCACTGCTGTCTCCCTTTTACCGCTATCCCTCTCTCAACCGTTATCTGACCTATACCAGCTTCTCCCCTCTTCTTATATAAAATGGGAACCTTTCTCAAATAAAAAGTGGCCTACCCCAAACATTCCTAATGGTGGCCATTGTAGGTTTTCCTATGCTTCCTATTCTCCCTCTTCATACTTTGATGCCTCCTACTTTCCCTTCCACCTATATCATAAAATGGGTTGCCATTATGTCATGCTGACCTTCATGGCTTATATGCCACTAAGCATGTGGCTGAGATGAGGCACTTTGTTGCACTCATGCACTAGCACAATTTTATGCCTGCTTGGACATATTTCTATGATGGCTATCCCTTCTTTCACAACTATTTTTACAGAGCACCTCCCCCACTGTATCTGCATAATAACACATAGCCCTGTAATGCTGCTGAACGAATTTTTTGTGCACACCCTTTTGACTACTGTCATTGTCATCCGGATTCTTATCTGACAAATACAGGCTGTATCATACTACAAGATCTATGGAATTTAACACTGTCCATAAGCAAAAGGGTTGTTTGAGAATCCTAGACTAGTCTATTTGTATTGGTTTCTTTGAAATGGGATTTATCATTTTATTTTGGTCACATCCCTACTTGCTACATATTGTAATTTGCATTTGTTGAATTCACAGAATATTGTGATTATGGATGTTCTCCCTTGGCCTAAAGGATCAGCTATCTTGGAGATATTACATTTAGATATTACATTTAGATAATTGGTTGTTTGTCAGCCACAGTGCCCTACATGAAGTATTTTGGAAGGGCTTGTCTCCTAGGAAAAATACTTTTGTTTGTGTTAAGGGTGAAAGTCAGCATTTTGCATTATCTTTAGTATGATGATGCTTTCTCTTTGATCAGAGTGATGTCAATTAGTTACTATGAATTCCTGCTCTGCTACTGTGTTTATTTCTTTAGGTAAACAATTCTTTAGATACCTGACTTAACAACTTTCTTTTGGCATGATAATAAAAAATTCATATTCAATACATTATTTTACTTTATTTCTAAATAATACATAATGCTAAAGAAATGTTTTATTCTTAAACACCTCCTTGAAATCACAGATTTGGATTGTTACTTATCAAGTTCAAAGCAATGAATATTCATTGTTTGTATGAATGTGTAAATACCCCTCCCCCTCTTATCTGGTAGGTATTGCATTTTCATTTTTGATGAACCTTTTAGAGTGCTTGCCTTTACCAAATGACCTTCAAGTGAAAAGAAAGACATTCCTTGCTAAGTGGCCAAGGTTAACATATCACAGGGTTCTGAAATGAATTTTCTCATTGAGAAAATGTTTTCTTTAATTTATTTTTCCCCTCCTTCTCTATCATTCCCATTTCTTCAGTTTTTCATTTACATATGCACCCCCACCCTTTTTCTCTCCAGTCACAAAACCTCCTTATTTCCCTCTGTCCTGAAACTCTTTTACATTTATGATCCAGAAAAAATATTAAGATAAATGATTGATAATGGTGTTATTGCAATAGAAATTTTGAACCCTTATAAGACCTGTGAAGGAATAAATATGGCTCACCTCTCTAAGTAATAGCGCACAAGTAAGACTAGTGTTGACTTAGATGATAAGCTGTCACTTTGGCTATGTTAGTGTTACATTTGGGAGCGCAGACTTAACTTTGTTCAGAAATGCATTTCCTAGCTGTTGAACTAGGTTACTTCTGTAATCATATCAGGTGAGCTAAAGTCCCTGTAGTATCATGAGGGTATGCATGTAATGATATAGTGCAAATCAATTTAGTTTGCAAAAGAAGAATACATTCTTTCATCGGAGAATATCATTCGGTATCAGATAACTTTGTGCTGTGTATACAGGTAAACAGAGTCTGTAGTTAGGGATTTAAAATGTATAATCTGGCATTGCTTCTCTTCTTCCTGTAATGTCTAATATTTAACGCGGCATTGATTCCATTCTTTATTTGTCCTTCCCTTTCCATTTTTACTTCTTTTGGTACTTTTTCCCTTGTCAGTTTTTCAAGCTGTATTTTGAACAATAAAACTTCTTAATTAGTAGAATAACTAAACACTTGTGGTAATCCTTTCTCTTATTGCTTTTTATTGGAGTAGGCGATAACATCTTCTGAGCACCCTCTTTCCTTACATGTAGGCGATTTCTTCTCAGAAACAGGATCAGAATGGGTTCATGTATATAAATGAATTGCCATCAAATGGCTTGCAGCCTAATGTCTTTAGTGTCATTTCAATTGCAGCTGTGTTTAGAGTTGATTTATCTTTTCAGATTGATGTTATTAGAATACCAAGATAAAATCTACTTGTCATGTTGTCTGTAACATCAACAAACTGCTGTCTTTTGGCATATTTAAAATTATTGAAAGAATTCCTCCATTATTCCCCTGGCAAATGTGGGACACCGCTACCAATAACAGGAACATGAGAACTGATGTTTGTGTGCTTATCAGAACACCGATTCAATAATTATTATAGGTTCATAGGTTCATAGGTTGATACTAGGCTATCTGCCCTAGGGCATTTACAAGCCTAGCCAGAGTGTGTTTGGCTTTCACCACCCTTCTTAGATTAGTTGACTGTGCCTCTGTATAGTAGGTCACAGAAGATAGCCCATTTAAGGTTAGTTTACTGTGCCTCTGTCTAGCAGTGACACAGAAGAGATCCCAGGGGTAAATTTATGATCTCCCATCCAAACGTCAAGATTCTTCTTGAAGGGGGTCATTGAGGGGCTCTGTCTGACATGGATTGGGATTTTGTTCCAGAGTGAGGGGAGCCTCTGGGATATGAATCTGTCCCTCCAGCATGTTCAATTTATTTCTGTGCTGAGGTTTAAGTCACTGGAGCGTGTAGTTCTGATGGATTTGGATTTCTTGGGGTGGAGCATGTCCATTAATTCTGGGTTGGACATGGCTTTATACATCAGGCACAGATCGCCTCTGAGTAGGTGGTAAGCAACTGAGTAGAGTTGGAGTTTCTTTAGCTTAACTGAGTAGGGCATCTGTTTGAGTCCCTTGATCCTCCTGTGAGGTACTTTTGGGGTCTTTCTAGTTGCCAAATGGGGCATTGTATTCAATTATGGGCCTGATGAGTGATGAGTAGAGGGGCACAATGACCTCTCTTGATCTAGATGTGAACCCCTTCATGATAAGGTGGGGTATATAGAATGTCTTTCTAACCACTTTGTCAATGTGATTGTCAAAGGAGAGATTGCAATCTACTTGGGTTCCCAAATCCCTAATTACTTCTTCCGTACTTAATGGATTACCAATTATGTGGTAATGTGTGGGCACTTTGTTTTTCCCAAAGGGGATGACTATGCACTTTTTGGCATTTAGCTTTAGGCCATGGCTCTGGCACCAGTTATCCATCTCTGTGAGACCTTTTTGGAGGATGCTTGTGTCAGCCGGTGAGTCGATTATGGCCCCCAGTTTGCAGTCATCTGCAAACTTTGTCAGCCATAGTCCTGCTGTGTTAGCCTGTACCTCAGAGAAATATATACCAAACAATAGAGGTCCCAGGACTGAGCCTTGTGGGATGCCACTTGTAACTGGTTTAGAGTCTGACATGGCACCTGCAATTTTGACCATGTGGGTTCTATCCCTAAGCCAGTTTGCAACCCATCTTGTGACATAGGGGTTGATATTTAAGCTGGTGAGCTTATTTATGATGTCTGAGTGGGGTATTGTGTCGAAGGCTTTTGCAAGGTCAAGGTAGGCTGTGTGGACTGCCTTCCCTTCGTCTATGGCCTTGGTGACTGTTTCAAAGAAATTAATCAGGTTCAAGAGGCAAGGTCTGCCCTTAACAAAGACGAATTGGGTAGGATCCAGTGTTTGGAGGTTCCCAATGTCTTTGTTTATGAGTTCCATGATGATGCACTCCATAGCTTTGCAGACCAGGCTAGTTAGGCTTATAGGGCGATAGTTTCCGGGGTCCGTTGTGGCACCACCTTTATGGAGTGGGACCACTGTTGCTGTACGCCATTCTTTGGGTACATATCCTGTTGTAAGGCTGAGACTGAACAGTGATTTTAAGCGAGGGTTCAGTTCTTCTTGGAGCTCACATCCCGGGACACCATCCGGTCCCATTGATGCTGTGTTTTTTGCTTTGGAGAGGGCAGCTCTCACCTGTGCATCTGTGATGTCAGGGAGGCTACACTCTGTTGGGATAGTCATTTGCTCATTAGTGTGTCAGCTATTCACAAGGATATCGACCATGACCCTTGAGTTTGTTTTGCACTTCCCTATTAAAATATTAGGACTTGTGCACTTAATAATGGCTCAACTTCAGTAGTTTTTTTTTAAGGTAAATGCATTTATTGACAAAAGGAAATGTTTTTAACTTCCCAAAAACCTGCTTAATCTTGTTTATGGGTGGAGTTGGTGCCAGAGGTTATCACACTGTTCAGCAGATACAAGGCACTGAAATGGATATTGACTGAAGTGGCATCTCATAGCGGGATGCACATGCATTTATTCAAACAAAATGCTCACACCTGTGGGCAATGTACAGGTTACCATTTCATTGATGGCACATTCTTTGAGTAGTGGAAGGAAATGAGGGCCCAGGTGAAAAATCTTGCAGACAAAAAGGGATCATGTAGACTCTAAAAAGAGAGTACCCCAACCAAGAGCCAACAATGAGAAAAAAGTCCTGGGAGGCAGCAATGCTGACCATTGCATCACAGTGGCACTTAGCAGTAAAACATACTTCATAAGTTCGTAGGTTCGTACGTACTTATTAATTTATCTGGGAGTATATTAAAAAGCCTAGCCTTTCATGTCCATGGTAGTTTCCAACCCCTATATTTCACATATGAATAACTGAAACAGGCTGAGTAAAGATATGATGGAACATTTACATGTTTCCCATATCCACTAAGGATAAGGGTGCTAAAACCAGCAGTGAATTTGTTATTACCCATCCATTTGTCCAAATTACATTTGAATGGTGTAAGAGACATACTTTGCTTTACATAGAAGATGAATGCATATACATTTTATTCTCTGCTATACATGCCTATTTCTTCAACATGTTCTATTTATTCTGAAAAACAGATTGAGATCCCTCCAGCAGATGCTTATATCAATAGACATAGGTGTGCAGTAAATCTGACAGAATAGGCTCTGTTGAAGCTGTTTATATGAGGCAGAGGTCTTCTCTCAGTCGACTGCATGATAATGAGAAAAAAGGATGAGTCTTTGGGATGGTCTGCATAGCTTTTTATGATTAAGTCCCTTTATGATTTTAGTGAGAAAGTATTGTAGTCATTCCAGTTGTGCTTAAATATTCTAATAGTGGCATTACACTCAATGATTGGCCTAAAGAGTGCAGAGTACAGTGGAAGAATTACATCCCTGGACCTGGACGAAATACCTTTAAAAATAAACAATGTGAAGAAAAAGGACTTAATTATCACGGTGGATATATACTGATCAATGGACAGGTCATTGTAGACATAGGTTTCCAGATCCCTAACTATGGGAGGAACTTTCAGGAGTGTATTGTCAAAGTGATAACCACAATGGGAGTCATGCTAAATGATACACTTATATACTTCTTGGCATGTAGTTTAAGTCCATAGTTTTGACACCAGCTATTTGTTTGGGACAGGTCTTCTTGAAGGATCTTGGTGTCTTCTCAGGAGTTTATGATGGCATCAAGTTTGCAGTATCTGCAGATTTAATCAGCGACAAACAGTTGACATTTGCTTTGACCTCTGAGAGGTAATTGTCAAAGAGGAGCATTGTAAGAACTGAACCCTGAGCTACATTACTGGTGTCAGGTCTTTGGGAGGAAGTAGAGCCACCCACACACTTCCTGTGCTGTATTTATGAGTCATTTTCCTCTTCAGTGAGTTACTTTGAGATTGATGTTTTGCTGGGAGAGTTTTTCTACTATACTTGAGTGTGGAATGGTGTCAAAAGCCTTTACAAGTTCTAGGTGGGTGATGATCACTGCCTTACCCTTGTCCAATGCGTCAGTAACTTTTTTCAAAGAAGTCAACCAGGTTAAATAGGTAGGACCTCCAGTGATGAATCTGACCTGGATTGGGTTGACAGTCTGTAGGTTACCTATGTCCGTATTTATTAATCCATAATAATCCTTTACATAACCTTACAGATGAGACTGGTCAGGCTTATGTGTCTATAATTAGCCACGTCTGTTGAAGCCCTACCTTTGTACATAGGAATGATCACTGCTGTATTCCACATATTAGTGGTAAAGCCTATTTTACGGGTGATTTTGAATAGCTTCTGCACAGGATCAGTTGAACAATGTTTCAGGCTGACCAGCAGGCAGACTGGTATGTTATCTAGCTTCAAAGATGTAGTATTCTTTGCCTTAGATAGCTCTGTAAGAACTTGTTTTGGGGAGATTTGAAGGGGGCATAGGTATGGGCATGCAATCTGAGAATATTGGAGGGGAGAGGGGAGTGAAGTATGAACTAAATTTCTCTGTTAGTAGATTGGCTATGTCCACTGAGTCCATGTATGTGACTTAACTTACTGTTAGCTGTGTGCAATGCTGGGCTTTGTTTCTGAGATTTTTGACTTCATTAAAGTAGGCTTTCTGGCTGTCCCCCAGCTGGGTGGCTATTTTTACCTCATATCTAGCTTTGGTTTATCTGAGGAGGTCTCAGAGTTCTTGATAACTTTAGCAAGAACATTTTTTGCATCCTGAGAGTTAGATTTGGTTTTGCATCTAAATGAGTTCTTTCTTTCATTATATAGTCTGTTTCTATTTGGGTTCCACCATAGGGTTTTTTTTTTGAATTTGGCATTGTATTTCTTTCTGAGGGGCAAAAGTGCATCTATGCAGCTGTTTATGTGTGCACAGAATCTGGCAGTGAAGAATTGAATGTAAGCAGTTATCAAGATGGAAGGAGCTTTTGAATTTACCCAGGTCATCAATTTGTTTTAATAGATTGGCCTTTGCATAATTTCTGCATCCTGATGTACTGAACGATGATTCTTTTCATCCTGCAGAACTGTATTATATATGGCCATGGCAGTTAAGGGGTAACCTACCATGGAATTAATAAGAAGTTATTTTAATGTACACTTCTTCCACTAGGTTTATGATTCTCATTTTCTTAATCTGTATCAGTTACAGAAGCTGTACTTAGACTTCTATGTATTTTAATTACTTTTTGTCATATTTTGATTAATTTTATTGGGTCTGTGCTTATTTACTTTCATGTGTTCAGTTGATGAAAGGATCAGTCAAGCCGCAACTTAAAACCAAGTGACCCTGGACTGCTGAATGGCTCTGGGAAGACCCTGATCTGCTTTTAGAATATGAGAGTTCTGAGCACCTCAAGCCTTTCTCCTAATTTAGACGAAGCATGCTTGGAACACTGAGAGTAATTGAAAGGTCAAGTCAGTTTTGAGCCTCCAAGCTACTTCCTTAAAGCTTACAGGAAATTAACATCTCTTAACTTCTGAAAAAGGCATATTTTGCATTAACTTAATTTTTTGAATGTGAGCATTGATGAAAATCTTAGTTTAGTTTTTCTTTTTATATAGTGATATCAAGTAATGTAGCCTTAAGCTAGACTGAGATTGATTTTATTTGGTTAACAAATGCCATAACAATATATTTACAAGTGTAAATACATCCCCATATGTACTACTGCATCTAATTCCAAAAAGTGGGAATTTAGAATTATATTATCACTATTTAAATCTGAATAAGAAAATTATATGGCAGGTTTCAGGGTAGAAACATAGTTATACTGATGAAGTCAACGTTTTTTGTTCAGCATAGTTAACTTCTATGAAAATTATTATTGTTGAATTGATGTATAATAATCAATTAATGAATTAAATTGTTGATTACTTAATTAAATAATGCATCAGTTGTCTTGCTAACTGTTGAAATAGTTCAGATATGACAACAGTAAAAGTGTAATGGCTGTATACTTTTAATTTCTCCAAGTCTTTTGGCTTTCTAATACCATGACTGGAATGGACCACATTCTTAAGTCAAAGTATGATTAAAGTTCATGAAATTAGTATTGTTTCATTCTTTGATGTCAGCCAGAAGTGCTCTTCACAGCACCCTCACTGTGCCCAGTAATGACTCCTTCTGCAATCCGTATGGACTTACATGTATTGATAACATATTTAAATATGATTGTAAATTTTTTTTATAAGACCCACTGCTCCTACTACTACTGGAGCTGTCTGGGTATCTTTCTTCCACATTGCCCTCATTTCTGTCTGCATATCCTGGTATTTTATGAATTTGTGTCTCTCTGTACATACGACGCTGTAGTCACTGGGTGTAGCAATTTCAATGATCAATGCTACTTTTGTCTTCTTTTCATGGATTACTATATCTGGTTTTCTCGCGTATATTATTTAAACTGTTGGTAATGGATATCCTATGTGATATAAATGTCATCATTTTCTATGATGCTTAGTGGCTCATGCTTCCAAAGTTTTTCAGCTACTTCAATATTATAATGTTTGCACAATCCCCAAATTGAACATGGCTGTCATTATGGCTGTTCTGATGCAAGTTCATATTGTGGATGTATTGTTTTCTATTTATTGTCTGGTTTTCCACTGCAGTTATAGAAATTAATGCAGATCTTTGCTACCACTCAGCTTTATGAACGTTACATTTTTGTGTGCCTCTATACAGGCTATCTTTCTTTTCATTCAGAAAGGCCAATTTGTCATTGCAGTCATAATCAGATTACCTCTACCCATGACATGTACATACTGTTACCTTAATGACAATCAGTTTCAATACCATTAAACTAAAGACTATGAAAACTTAACTTTTCCATCTAAATTATGAAGGCATGTCATTAGAACTGCCACAGTTTAAAATGAGCAGACACGTAGAAATAATCTGTAATAACTTATATCTGCATTAGCAATCTCCATTTCCAGTATAAACTTCTTGTGGACCCCCAGCTCTTCACATGATTCAGAGTAACTATGTTTGAAGTGTTTTGGTCAGATGCAGGGTGATAATTATAGAATGCAGTTTTATGACCTGCTCACCTGAGGCACATGTGAAAAGGTCATTCATTCATTTATTTATTTGTTTATTTTTTTATCTATCTATCTATCTATCTATCTATCTATCTATCTATCTATCTATCTATCTATCTATCTATCTATCTATTGTAGAACTGCCCTTTCTCAATCCATCCACAGTATTAAACATAAATAATAAGAACTGTAACTGCTCCCATTCACCTTTAAGTCTACTTATCATTAATGTCTTATTTACAGGCCAGCAGGAGAAAGGTCTATTCTGCCTACTGACCTGCAGTTCTCCAAGTTCAGTGCTATCTGAGGTTTCTATAAATATTAATGCTAAATCAATATGCTGTCTCTTTTATAGATCTGACTGATCATTAGTATTTCTTGTATTGTAGTATTCATTATGCCGCTACAAGTTACTGAGCTCTTTTGGAATTTCATTCTCACAAAAGACTGGTGCCTTTTGGTCTGTGAATCTAGGTCCAAGTCTTTCACTCATACACAGCAGTTTGTATCCTGCCTTTACTAGGGTCCCATCATTGATCAACTTAAGAACAGCAATGTTAGAATCTTAGTTTTAACCTCAGATATCCAGTCGTGCTCCTTTGAATTGTCTACTTCTGATATGTAGTTCAAACCGCCATGTGAGATCGACTAGATGCATCCTGTTTGTACTGGTGTATAATATGGAAATCTGTCTACACCCTCCTATACCACCAACAAGTTTGCATTTCATTTTAAATGGTAATAAGCTTGTTAATACCATAATCAGCACAGATACTTGATGGCCTAGCATTTTGCTGCTTTTTTAATTCCTGGCACTTAAAGGTGCTTGACAGCTCCAAGTTTTGCATGCCAGGGGATATAGGGACTAAACTTGGACCTCTTACTTTCTTCTTCAGCAAAAATAATCTCAATTTTGCTGGTAAAAGAACATTAACTAGATGCCACAGAAGGGCTCATGTAAATACTATCAATAAATACATCAAGCATGACACTCCCCTCCTGTAGAGTGAGACACGCAACAAACCACAATATCCTAACTAGCTTAGAAATAAGGTGCAGGTCAGATATCCCTTCTCTTCCTGGCTACTAAATTACTATCAACATCTTATAGGTGAGTTTCTGGTAAAGGTGTTGAAACAGGTGTCTTTGCTACCTACTAAAAGAGTCTTTCCCATCATGGGTCTTGATAAAACAAACACTAAAAAAATAATTGTTGCAATAAATATGATCCAGTGTAACTCAGCTTGTGGGCCTGGTATAGCTCTAAACAACATATTGACAGTGTCTATTTACTACCAGCATTTATCTTCAACAGAACTAGACACTGCCTTTGGGTACTTGGGAGTCTATGCAGGGGGGATAATATTTCATTTTCATAAATGTAAACATTAACTGGGTTGAAGGTCAATGCACTCATGTAACAGGCTCTGTATGCAGTCATGGACTCAGTCTATAAGTTGGTGGTTTTACAGCATACAATAATGTTTCTTTTTTATTCCCCACAACTGATCATCAGCTGCCTTGATCTCCTCTTCTCACTTATCTTTAAAAAAAAAGAATAAAGGTCTTTATATAAAACAAATAAATAAATAATCTAAACCACATGCCACCCTTATCAGCAATGTCAGGCCCTCAGCTATACAATCAAAGGATGCTGATGGAGCCTGAGAGTACTACTGAATTCCCTAAGGATTTTTGGAATAAAATATTTATTGCACTAGTTCGAAAAATGAGATGCAATAAATGCCACTGGCATACTAATGAATGTGAAGCTTAATGCAGGGAAAAAGGTAACAAATATTTCAAAACCCTTAGACCCTCCCCACACAAAAAAAAACATGCACATTTATGATTCAGAGCTGAGGTAACTCTGTTGAAGAGAAGTCAAAATGGACAAGGCTACTTTCCTTAGGCTCAAGCAGAATCTGTGACCTAGGCAGCTAAAACATTGTGACAGTAAATTGAAAATCATTTAGTTGAATCAAAAGTAGACTACAAACTAAAATTCTTAAACTCAGATAAGAGTAGGTTTAAGTGTGGAAGTCGAAAGGGATATTGTAAAAGGGCCTTGACTGCTGGAAAATGAACTGAGATGGTCTAAAATGTCTTGTTTTGGAGATGGTGTTGGCTGAGGGTTTGAATTTGCATAAAAAATCATCATTGCAATAGCTATGTTAAAAGAACTTACAAGGAAATAAACAAATAACTGATTTAATTATTGCATAAAGCAATCTTTTGTTTATCTAATGCTTATTGCTGTTTCTAGCTGGTGCACCCTCAGAAGAATGCACAGGCATACATCTTTTGTGTGAAGACTTCAATAATAATGATATATAAAAATTATAGTCTGAAAGAACTCTGGCATTTTGAAAGGGGTCCTGGTTTCTTTTCTCTTCTCTTAATTTGTCAGTTCTTTAAATTTTGTCCTCCTAGGCTTCTAGTTAACTCTGTGTGCTGATGATACTTCCCAGACCAAGTCTCTTCCATTTAATAACACAAAGCAAATGTCATTAGGGCTTTAGTAAAACACGCTTCTGATTAATCATCTGCAAAGCTATTGTTCAGTATCAAACCAAATCTGATTGTGCATGTAACATCACAGCTATTTGCTGAGATATAGTCCTTCACGGTCATTAGTCCAACTGGTCAACCTATTTCTCACTGTTTGCATCACAATAACAATGCCTGTGTTTTCACATGCTCAGGAGAATATTTCTTTACTGCACTGTACATTTAAACACACTACTTTTCACATGAGTTGTGCATGACCTTTTGTATGCTATTATGTTCTAATGTAAATAATATTCTTTTAAAAATTCTTACTGTTGTCTGCTACAGGTTAACATCTTTCTATTGTGTTCTTAGCTATACTGAATCTCTAACGCTATGTGCATTTATTTTGTCTAGGCTGCTATTTCATTTATTTTTATTTGCCATATGGCCCGGCTTGTGTCTGAAAAGGGTCTTATACCAGACCACTTACCTAGTAAACAAGCAAATCCGTGGCTTAAACAACTATACATAAAAATAAAATCTCATAGGATATAAAATAATATATAAAAGTATATACACAAAAGGACTTAACAGTATCATTCAATTGGACCCTCATATTTTCTGAGTTCCTGTCAAACAAATGAAGATGAAACAGTCAAACACATTACTAAGGAAAATATGCGTAAACATAACTAAAACCTACAGAATAAAGCCATAAACAAAAAAAATCAAACACATTATAAATAGTATGACTATTTCAACATAACTAAAACCTAGAGAGCAAAACCAACAAATATCAAACCATCAAAAAAATTGCTAATGAAACCAGTACATCAAATTAGTTAAAATCTAAAGAATAAAACAAGGTCTAATCCATCAAGAATATTGCAAATGAAACAAAATGCTTCAACATAACTAAAACCTAGAAAACAAAGCCATAAAGACCAGACCAATAAAACAAATGCATCAAAATAACTACAGCTCATAGAACAAAGCCAGGAAGATCAAATCATCAAAGACATTACTAATGAAACAAATGCATCAACATTAAGTATAACATAGTCACAACCCATTCCACACTCCTTTTATCTATCTTTACTTTTAAAATACAAAGCAGCTAGTTAACCCTGTGAGCTAATGATCAGATCCTTAACAGACCATGTTCTAATACTGAGCCCAAATCTAGGAAGTAAATTCCAAATAAAATCCTCTCACTACTAGGCCAGCAGCCAGAGCAACAGCACCATTAACCTTTTAGTTTTGCTGCAGGTGAAAAGTCCTTCAATAAAACTGTCCCTGATAATTGGAATCAACTTCTAGCAGACATCTGGCAACTTATCAACTACTTGCAGTTCAGGAAAGTATTACAATTGCCCCAAAAAAGACAGTATACCTGCTACATAGACAAAGGATAAGCTGCAACTCCCAGTTAAACTCCGCCATCTTCTTCCAGTGTTCACGCATTAGTCGTAACAGCTGAAGGTTCTAATCATTAACAGAATAAGACTTCAGGGGATGCATAATTTCAGTGTGGGTTCCAGTACCATATCTTTAAGACATAGTAGGTTTTACTCCTGGACGTCTACTGATGATTGTGAAAACCTTGAACCAAAACCTTTTGTTGTCTGTCACTGAACATGTGGGAAACACACGTGTTAGCAGTGACTCAGAGCACTATATTTACAAGGGTTAAAGATTTCAGCAATAAAAGCATCTAAATAAAACACTTCTGAGGTTTTGAATCTTTCCAAACCTTCACTGTTTATTTGTGTAGATGGGTACATTTGGTAAACAGAGTTTAGCAAATCTGACTGACTCCTGCATGGAGATGGATAAAAAGTAGCACCTGAATCTTCATGAAAAGTGGTAACCTTGCAAGTAAACTTAGATAGCTGATCACCAAATTTAAGAAAGATGTATATTAAAATGCATTGAATTTAAAATCATTTACCATTATGGGGATAGTGGCTTTTAAGGAAAAGGTAGTTTGACTTAAAGGATGGAGATAATGCAGGCCTGTTACAATTGGGGGCAATGATGATGAACACCAAGTCCTGAATGTTCTGACCTTTAGTGGACTAGTTTAATTATTTTTATAAGGAGTTATTGCTTACTACATATAGAAATATTTGTGTGTAGATGTAGGTCTACCAGTCAATTTAAAGATCCTAAATCTCAACCAATATAAAGATATTCTTTTAATAATGGTGGTTCACTAAGTACATCTACTGAGGACATGGACGGTGTCCTATAGCAAGCTATAGACTGATACTTATTATTAAGTAATTTGCAGTTAAATAAGATCAGTATTAGGGTCACAGGACATTTGCCTCAAGGAGATATTACCATTGGCAAATATGACAACACTTCTGCATTGTACCTCATGTCTCAAAGCGCAGTAAGCAGTGAAAGAAAGGAGTACTGTCTTCGCACTGAAACCAAGTATCATTTGCAACACAGACATTTGGGTGTTGTAGTTGAGATCCTCAAGAACAAGTTGCTTGTTGTTAAGACTTATGGCATTAAGGATAACAAATAAAAAAGATAAAAAGCACTTGGACAGAGCAGAAAAAGGCAACTAATTTAATCACAACAGTTAGCGCTTTCACGGTCACAAACAACCGCTTCATCAGATAAACATTTCATAAAACAGTAAATATTTAAAAAACTATGCACCAATGAGAATGCCATACTATTTAACTATCTTATAAAATTTAAAGCAAAACAACATTTATAAAAAAGCATATAAAAAAATATATATAAAACTACAAATCAATGAGTTAATGTTTCAAACAACTCTGACGTAAAAATGGTTTCAAAGAAACCATATCATTGAAACCTGGATATTTATCAGCTTTAAAAAGGATAATCCATTTTTTCTCAATGGCTTCAGCCTTATTACAAATATCGCCACCTCTCTTGCCTTCATTTATTAGTTCCAGTACAAAAAACTTAAATTCATGACTTATGCTGTTAAATTCTACATGTTTAGCTAATGCATTAGTATTCTTCCTATTACTGATATCCCTAAGATGCTCTAACACACGTTCTCTAAGGGACCTGTTTGTCTTACCAACATAGAAAACATAACAAACTATACAGAAACAGTAATAAACTAAATTACGTCTAGTGCAATCAGCATAAAAAGGAAACTCAACAAAGCAGTCATGAAAGGGATGTCTAAACTGGGGGGCACTATATAGAAATTTACAGACACGGCAATGTCAACATGGATACGTACCCTTACATTGTGATTCTAGTACTACAACATCATCTTTACTATAACAAAGTTGTTTCTTTAAAGACAAGTTATTCTTAAAGGAGAATAGTGGAGTCTGAGAAATACATTCTCTCAGCTTATTATCTGAGTAAAGAATATTCCAATGTTTCCTAATAACATCACAGAATATATTGACATCACTTGCATAGGTTAACAAAAACCTCATATTCATATTATTGCTATCAGATGACTCAACCACATCTGGATACGATTTTTCTAAAAAATAAGGTTTACCTATGCTGTGCCTTTCTTTCATAACTTGATCACAGTTATTAAAATTGTCAACAAAACGTCTACACCAAAGCACCCTAGGATGAGATAAAATCCTTATTTCAGACTCCCATTGAGCAAAAGCTAAGTTGGCGTAGCTATTAGCACAAGATGTACCCATAGCCACGCCAACTTTCTGCAAGTAATAGTCATTACCAAACATAAATACATTGGTATCAAGGATGACACCAAGTAACTCACAAATAAGACAAACCTTATCATTCGAGTAACATTTCATACCATTAAGCATAGTCCTGATATTCTCAATATCTCATTCATTGGGGATGACTGTAAACAATGAGCCTATGTCCAGGGTAAAAAGTAATAGCTCTCTAGTGCTATCCAATCCTGCAGTCCCTCTATACAGTTCTTCTACAAAATTTTTTGTGTCCCTTAAAATAATAGGTTGTTGATCAACAATAGGTCGTAGCATCTTCTCAGTGACCCAGCCTTTCCCAGACACGATCGGACGCATAGGTGGATCCACTAGACTTTTGTGTAGTTTAGGCAAATCATATATTAAGAGGATATTTGGATTATCTACACTAAAATATTTAAACAAATCCTCATTAATGACTCTAGAAATCAACAAGTCAAAGTTGAGAAACAAAACTTTCTCAATAAGTGCTCTAACCGTAACTTAGAAATAGTAACAAAAGTATCAGAATCACTCAAGACCTGAAGCATGCTCTCAACATATTTATCTCTATCTAGTAGGACCACTCCCCCTCCTTTATCTGCAGAATGAAAATATATTGTTTTCAAATTTTTACATTCCATTAACGCATCATTTTCATCTCTAGTTAAATTAAAAAATTTACTTTTACGTTCATTATCAAAGCATTTCCTAATATCCTCTTCACAAACATTACTGAATGCTTCAACACTAGAATGCAGTTTAGGAATATAAGAGCTGGGTTTTTTAAAAGAACAACTGCTTGAATAATTATTATTAGCACCAAACTCAACCCTCAAATTCAACTGTCTAGCAAACATTTTCAAATTCAACAATACATCAACAATATTTGACTTCTGTGAGGGAATGAAAGTCAGCCCTTTATTAAGCACTCTTCATTGTGCATCAGTTAACTGTAAAGAAGACAAATTAACAATCAAATCTTCCTTACTGCACTCCTTGTGTTCTTGTAAACAGTTCGATCCACAATTTGTGAATTCTGCCGTACACGTCCCCTTCTCCCTCTGCTCAGCGAGTGATTCCCTCGTGGTGTTGGCTTGTTTGGAAGTGGTTTTGATAGGGAAAAATGGTGAGGTTCATTCAACAATTTCCCTGGTACCTTACTAATAGCTCCGCTCGATGTACCTGGATTTATGGCTGATTGAACATTTAAAAAAGAACTCGACATTTCTGCCAACAGTATTTTATCAAAAGACTTTACCACTCATTCCACTGAACTGCTACTCGCAGTCGCAGTACGTAAAAAAGCATTTTATGTCTGCTCATTCAATGATCGCTCAGTTCCCCCTACCAAATCAATGATTTGGTCACGAATCTGATTGACATTTGTAGACGCAGGTACTTCCTGCATAGTAGTCACTGTCCCTCCATTCGGAGCTGCTGAAACTTTACCATTGGTGTCTCTATTAGAAAACTGTTGCCTCAGCCACATAAAGACGGCACCTCTCTCAAAATCTGTGACATCTCTAATTAATTTCTTGGTCTTAACATTTAGTAGTCTTTTATCATAGCCAGTAATACTATCATGCAGAATGTCTAGTTTATCAAGTATAACATCATTAGAGAATTCAGTCAGGATATCAGCATGCAGCAAACGAATATCTGCTGCTAGTTCTTCTTCAAGAGGGGCAAAAAAGTCCATCAGTAATTTCATATATGCACTGCTAAAACTCAGGTTCAAGTTCTGCCATCATTTCAAAAGTTCCGGATACATGTCTCCATAAGTTGCCATATTGAGTACACGTAAACCTCTCGGAACTATTTTGAGGTGCAGTTCAGCCTCTAGATGCATCCTTTGCCATTGTAAGCATTTGAACTTATAGAGTTTGTTCTCTAACTCTCTATACTTGCGTTCAAACATTTCATTAACATTGAAATTAGTATCCTCACCAGCCACAGGATCAATTCTGACTTCAAGCAAAGGATTCCTCTGTAACATCAAAATCCTTTCAGCCTTTTTCTGCTGTGTTGAAGTGCTTTTTATCTTTTTTATTTCTAATTCATTTTATTTGCACTTCATGTCTTCTGGGAACTTTTTATCTACTTTTGTTGTTTGCAGTCTTAATTGTTCCTGGAACATGGCAGAAAGTGCTGCTAGAGAGTTGGATTATAACCCTGATACTTCAGTACAAAAATCGAATGGACATCGCCTAGAAAGGATTTTTGATGTTACAGAGGAATCATTTGCTTGAAGTCAGAATTGATCCTGTGGCTGGTGAGGATACTAATTTCAATGTTAATGAAATGTTTGAACGCAAGTATAGAGAGTTAAAGAACAAACTCTATAAGTTCAAATGCTTACAATGGCAAAGGATGCATCTAGAGGCTGAACTGCACCTCAAAATAGTTCCTAGAGGTTTATGTGTACTCAATATGCCAACTTATGGAGACATGTATCCGGAACTTTTGAAAAGATGGCAGAAGTTGAACTTGAATTTTAGCAGTGCATATATGAAATTACTGATAGACTTTTTTGCCCCTCTTGAAGAAGAACTAGCAGCAGATATTTGTTTGCTGCATGCTGATATCCTGACTGAATTCTCTAATGATGTTATACTTGATAAACTAGACATTCTGCATTATAGTATTACTGGCTATGATAAAAGACTACTAAACGTTAAGACCAAGAAATAAATGAGAGATGTCACAGATTTTGAGAGAGGTGCCATCTTTATGTGGCCGAGACAATAGTTCTCTAATAGAGACACCAATGGTAATGTTTCAGCAGCTCCGAATGGAGGGACAGTGATTGCTATGCAGGAAGTACCTGCGTCTCCAAATGTCAGTCAGATTCATGACCAAATCATCGATTTGGTAGGAGGAACTGAGCGGTCATTGAATGAGCAGACAGGAAATGCTGTTTTACGTACTGCGACTGCGAGTATCAGTTCAGTGGAATGGATGGTAATGTCTTTTGATAAAATACTGTCTGCAGAAATGCCGAGTTCTGTTTTAAACGTTCAATCAGCCATGAATCCAGTTACATCGAGCAGAGCTATTAGTAAGGTACCAGGGAAATTGTTGAATGAACATCACCATTTTTCCCTATCAGAACTACTTCCCTACAAGCCAACACCATGAGGGAATCGGTCGTTGAGCAGAGGGAGAAGGGGTCATGTACAGCAGAATTCATAAACTGTGGACTGAACTGTTTACAAGAACACAAGGAGTGCAGTAAGGAAGATTTGATTGTTAATTTGCCTTCTTTACAGTTAACTGATGCACAACGAAGAGTGCTTAATAATGGGCTGACTTTCATTCCCTCACAGAAGTCAAATATTATTGCTGTATTGTTGAATTTGAAAATGTTTGCTAGACAGTTGAATTTGAGGGTTGAGTTTGGCGCTAATAATAATTATTCAAGCAGTTGTTCTTTTAAAAAACCCAGCTCTTATATTCCTAAACTGCATTCTAGTGTTGAAGCATTCAGTAATGTTTGTGAAGAGGATATTAGGAAATGCTTTGATAATGAACGTAAAAGTAAATTTTTTAATTTAACTAGAGATGAAAATGATGCGTTAATGGAATTTAAAAATTTGAAAACAATATATTTTTATCCTGCAGATAAAGGAGGGGGAGTGGTCCTAGTAGATAGAGATAAATATGTTGAGAGCATGCTTCAGCTCTTGAGTGATTCTGATACTTTTGTTACTATTTCTAAAGTTACGGTTAGAGCACTTATTGAGAAAGTTTTGTTTCTCATCTTTGACTTGTTGATTTCTAGAGTCATTAATGAGGATTTGTTTAAATATTTTAGTGTAGATAATCCAAATATCCCCTTAATATATGATTTGCCTAAACTACACAAAAGTCTAGTGGATCCACCTATGCGTCCGATCGTGTCCGGGAAAGGCTGAGTCACTCAGCCTCTCTCTATTTTTGTAGAGAAGATGCTACGACCTATTGTTGATCAACAACCTATTATTTTAAGGGACACAAAAAAATTTCTAGAAGAACTGTATAGAGGGACTGCAGGATTGGATAGCACTAGAGAGCTATTACTTTTTACCCTGGACATAGGCTCATTGTTTACAGTCATCCCCAATGAATGGGGTATTGAGAATATCAGGGCTATGCTTAATGGTATGAAATGTTACTCGAATTATAAGTTTTTTCTTATTTGTGAGTTACTTGGTATCATCCTTGATAACAATGTATTTATGTTTGGTAATAACTGTTACTTGCAGAAAGTTGGCGTGGCTATGGGTACGTCTTGTGCCAATAGTTACGCCAACTTAGCTTTAGCTCAATGGGAGTCTGAAATAGGGAGTTTATCTCATCCTAGGGTATTTTGGTATAGACGTTTTGTTGACAATGTTTTTTTTTTGTTATGGGAAGGTGATGGAACTAGTCTATCTGAATTTATAGAGTGGTTGCATTCTACCACTTCATTTTTGAGGTTTACCTATGAATATTCAGTGGAAATGGTAAGGTTTTTAGATGTTTATATTAATAGGAAAGACATAGGTGGCTTTAAAACATCTATATATAGGAAAAAGATTAGAAAAAAGACTTTACTACATAAAGGTAGTATGCATCCATGGCATGTGTCCAGGAATGTGCTTAAATGTCAATTCCTTAGGATGATGAGAATACATAGTGATGAACGTGATTTGTTACAAGCTTTTAATACTTTGAAAATAGACTTTCTCAGCAGGGGATATTCTGAGAGAGAAGTTAATAACTGCATAGATCAAGTTATGAAAGAAAGGCACAGCATAGGTAAACCTTATTTTTCAGAAAAAGTGTATCCAGATGTGGTTGAGTCATCTGATAGCAATAATATGAATATGAGGTTTTTGTTAACCTATGCAAGTGATGTCACTATATTCTGTGATGTTATTAGGAAACATTGGAATATTCTATACTCAGATAATAAGCTGAGAGAATGTATTTCTCAGACTCCACTGTTCTCCTTTAAGAATAACTTGTCTTTAAAGAAACAACTTTGTTATAGTAAAGATGATGTTGTAGTACTAGAATCACAACATAAGGGTACATATCCATGTAGACATTGCCGTGTCTGTAAATTTCTATATAGTGTCCCCCAGTTTAGACATCCCTTTCATGACTGCTTTGTTGAGTTTCCTTTTTATGCTGATTTCACTAGTCGTAATTTAGTTTATTACTGTTTCTGTATAGTTTGTTATGTTTTCTATGTTGGTAAGACCAGCAGGTCCCTTAGAGAACGTGTGTTAGAGCGTCTTAGGGATATCAGTAATAGGAAGAATACTAATGCATTAGCTAAACATGTAGAATGTAATGGCATAAGTCATGAATTTAATTTTTTTGCATTGGAACTAATAAATGAAGTCAAGAGAGGTGGTGATATTTGTAATAAAACTGAAGCCATTGAGCAAAAATGGATTATCCTTTTTAAAGCTGATACATATCCAGGTATCAATTATATGGTTTCTTTGACACTGTTTTTACATCAGAGATGTTTGAAACATTAACTTATTGATTTGTAGTTTTTTATATTTTTTTTATATGCTTTTTTATATGTGTTGTTTTGCTTTAAATTTTATAAGATAGTTAATTACCATGGCATTCTCATTGGTGCATAGTTTTTTCAATATTGACTGTTTTATGAAATGTTTGTCTGATGAAGTGGTTGTTTGAGTGACCGTGAAAGTGCTAACATGCTGTGATTAGATTAGTTGCTTTTTTCTGCTGTGCCGAAGTGTTTTTTATCTTTTTTATTTCTAATTCGTTTTATTTGCACTTCATGTCTTCTGCAAACTTTTTATCTCCTTTTGTTATTAAGGATAACAACCTTGATGTAGTCAGAAGTAAAATTTGTAATGTCAGGATTTACTATGGTTAAAAGTCCAGAAGTCAGATTTGGCCTAAAAAGGCACAATTGAGGTGCAAGGGCTTTGGCCAGTAAGTAGAAGCCATGGAGTAAAGCTTTTCAGCCACATCCAGGAAAGAAGGTTGGATTATCTTCCATCTCCTTCCAGGATAACACATACTCAGCCTCCCTAGAATAACACCAGCTACTCTGGGAATTACGGAAAGCATTTATCTTGCATTTGTATTTAGGCATCATCTTTGGTGAAAGTAGAACACCGTCAAACATGTTACTAATTAATTAAATAAATAAATAAATAAATATAACTAAAACCTAGAAAACAAAGCCACAAAGACCAGAACAACAACTGAATAATTTAGAAGGACTGAAAAACAGAATGTGCACACTTATTACACTCACACAATATCTTGAGCTGCACTTTGATATTTTGCACAAAGCTGTGTCGTTTTCCTTAATTGGTAGGACTAGATTTCTCTTAATTCCTTTGTATGGAAAGTACTTTGCATTAACTACTGGCTCTTTCTAGCCAGGAAATCACCAAACTGACTTCATATTACTTCATATTACAAAGCAATGGTGGTGTTTGTCTTGGAAGACCATCAAATAAATATTGCAGGATAACAGGCCTTTGTAATGGTAGGTTCTATATCTGGAGGAACAGACCCAGCAGTCTCATATAAAGCCCTACATCTAATGTCTAAAATTACATTTTGTGACCACCTTTCTTACATAGGGATTTTTTCTAGGATATTTTGTCACCACACCTGCTAACCATCATCCTCCTTTTCTACTAATACTGAGCCCATTCCATTCCCTGCTACTTGAATAGCGCCTATCATTGACATTAAAACTGATTGGAGAGGCCATCATTCATGACATATGTGGAGCTGTGTTCTCACTCACAGCTAAAGATGCAATTAATGAAGGCGTTACTAATTAAGTTCTACTCCTGCCTCTGATCGCTGATAAGAGTGCCCGTATCACCATGGTGGTCTACTACATCCTTCTTTTGTATGTAAATGTTCCTACCCACATGCTAATGAAGATATATCACCACTGGCTTGGGAAATGAAACCCACGTCCTTAGTTAAGAGCTGTAACTTTGTCACCTGCAATCCTCTACTAGCATGTGGCAAAAAAGCCAAAAGAGCCTCTGCTCCCTTCCCTGGATTAGCTAAGTCAGTGTTAGCTGTCCTTTCCTACCACCCCACCCAACTGTTCCAGCTCTTGAGATGTTATTGTAACTTGCGCCATCTGGGTCCTCATCAGGCGTCATCCTTCTGTGCCATGAATTTTTATCCATTTCTTGAAAGCATTCTGACATGTAAAGCTTCTAAGATTTTAGTTAAAATAAAATGATAAACAATATGATTTGTTTCCTTTATTCTCTCTCTCTGTCTCTCTCATGCTTTCTTTACTGATAAATAGACAGATATATAGATGCAAGGATAGATAAACAATCCTGAATTGTTTGTTTGTGTCTTTCGGCTTATCCCGGTCAGGGGTCGCCACAGCTGAACTCCGGTCCGCTAATGATTAGTAGAAGATTTTTACGTGCCGAGTTACCAGCCCTGATGCACAACCTTCAATGAAGGTACGCCCCTTCATGCCTGTCTCCCCACAGAAGACGCTTTAGCTAAGAATCGAATGGACAACGTCTTGCTGTGAGTCGACAATGCTACCGCAGCACCACCACTGCAAATAACTGAATAAACTGCCCCAGGGATTCATAAACAGCTCGTAAGCTTCACGCTGAAGCTAACATGCTCACCCAGCTAAGTACTACAACAAGCAGTCCTAATTGAATATGCAGGACTCCAAGCTACACTATACATTGAGCAGCACCTGTCCATGGCTACAATACATGCTCAGGACCACTTTACAGAGCAGCAGAACTTGTGTACACAGTATAAACACAGAGTGTTAAATGAGCTTATGCTCAGTAGGATAGTATGTACAAACAGCACAGCAACAGATGGGGCAATTCTGAATACATAAAGACAGGGGAAGCCTATACCAGTCACAGCTGTCAACGAATCAGGAACAAACATAATCAGAATGAAGGACAAATCTGAAAATAATGAGAGACAAGCCAGGGGCACTTTTTAAAATGTGAGTAATATTAACACAAGATGTTGCCAGAATAAGAGGGTGTGAATAAATATACATTTCCTAGAGTAAAACAAGTGTACACCTTTAATTAGTGTCATTATTTACCTATATTCAGTTCAACACTTTCTTCTAAAAGTCACCATTTATAGAAGTGAATAAGAGGAACAGAGGTAAAGTTGGAGTCAAACTCAAGGATACCCCTGTAAATCATGGATAGTTAACAAGTATTATGCCAATGGACAAGGAAACTTGATACAGTAGGACAGTGCAGTCAGTGCAGGTGTTGGACATGTAGGAGCTTAAGTAATATTGTCCTTTGTATTGGGAAGTAAAACAAAGGCAATGAATGTGCAAATTGCAACAACTTGATGTTTGAAGAGATGCAGCTAATTCAAGTGTGCAAATTCCCATGCCTAATATGTATTGAAGTAACAGTAAATGCAGGGGTAATGGGAAACTACATACATAAAACTGTGGACCAATTTAGAAAAATAAGGAGCACCCCTGGACGATTCCCTATCACAGTATCAGAGAGCGTTCAGTCGAACTAGGATAGTCAAAATGCTAATTTCCAGTTTACAGAAGGCCGAACTGAAAATTGTGGACACCACAACAGTGAATGCTACTGTGCATTCGATGTTGTGAGGCTGACATTCTGCTTGGAGACAGTAGGGGTTGGGAAATGTGCCCATTTCCTCACTGTAGTGCGATCTCGGAGTTTATATATATAATTAGCAGGGAGTGTTGGGGTGCAGCCCCCCCCCATGGGCAATGCAGGGGGGCTTGCTCCCTTTCAAAATGTTAGTTGGAACTTAATGGAAGGGAAGATATGCTGGGGAATGTCGACTTTGTCGAATATGAATGGATCGAAATTACTAGTTTTGTTATTGTGTCTTTCCGATGTTTTCACTTTCAATGTTTTTGTTCAATGAAGTCATCACTCAACGGACTCAGCTTCATGATTATGATAGTAAAACTCCTTGGACATATTTCACAGGTAAGTACTGGTAGTGGAAACAATAATAACAGCTGTGGCAGCATCATCCATGTTGGGAAGGGTAAGAACTGAGATAACTAATGCATCCCAAATCAGTATGCAGTGCAATCTACAAAGATCTGCCAAATAAACAAACTTGTCACTTTGAGTATGTGTCATGACATATACCAAGAGCTGCTGAATGAGGGGATGGAGCCTAGACGGCCAACTGAGAGCAGTGAATTTTGAGAGCTCCATAAACTAGTATAATAATATAGGAAAATTTTATTATTTTCAAGTTTAAAACATCAGAAATCTATAGATAAACTACTAAACTACATAAATATCAATTTTGGCAGAGATATACAAAATTTTTCCTGTCAAGTAACTTGGAGATATATTGTGTCACTGAATATGAACAACTCAAGGAATTCTCATCCAGCTGCTGCTTTGAAAAAAGAACTGCAGTTGATGACATCTACCTTACAGGAACTATCTTTGAAGATGGATGACTTTAAAAATGACTTAGAAAGCCTCAAATTAAATTCTCAAAAACAGACTGATACCCTTAAGGAACTATTACAGCAACACCATACAAAAATAACAAATATAGAGACTTCTCTATATGACATTGAAGGGAGACTCAAAGTGGAAGAATTCCAAAAAGAATTTCTGCTTAAACAGAATACATGGTTGCTTAACAAAATAGATGACTTAGAAAACATGGAAAGGAGAAACAACAATAAGGATCTTTGGTCTGCCTGAAAACACTGAAGGAGAAGACATTAATTCTTAACAACCTGGATTCCTGAATTTTTAGACTTGAAAGAGGGACTTTCATTTGAAATTGAAAGGGTGCATAGAGCACTGTGGAAACTTGCTTCTAACTCAACAAGTACTCCACCTAGATCCATAGTTATAGAATTTCTTTCATTTCTGGACAAGGAACTAATATTAAAATCTGCTTGGAGAAAATCACCCTTAAAATGCAATGAAAGCCTGAAACGGTTTGACAATGATTATTCTTCCAGAATACTAGAACAAAGGAAAAAGTCTGGCCAATAAGAAAACTGTTGAAGTAAAGCAACATTAAAGCACAGCTGTCCTTTCCAGCCAAGAAAAAAATACTTTTTGCAAATGAGATGAGAACCTTTAATGACTTGGAAGAAGCTGCTATATTCATCAAAAATAACAACATAGTGTCTATCCCAGAAGAAATGGAATGGATGTCCCCTACTCTTAAAAGAATAAAAGAAACAGATCATTGGACTGATGCTAGAAAGAAGAAACAAAGAACTGATTCCAAGATAGCTGTCCCAAAAAAATAACTCTTGCAACTACATATCTCAAAGTATCCACTGATATGGTACATTACCTGTCATCTGTTTTTATTTAAAAAAGTAGGGATTCTTAAACAACTGAGAAACAGTAATGATTTATTCAGAATTTTCAAAAAGTCCAATAATTCTTCACAAATAAAGGTAGGTCAAGATGGGTTACTATTTACATTATATATAAGCCAAACAAAGCAACATATAATACAAACATAGAAGTTTCTATTCCCCTACTTGAGCTCAATGAATACTTATTTTGTTCATTTTTCATTGATTTTACTTATAATAATTTAAGTCATTAATTAATTCAACAAGGTACCATTCATCAGAGTTCATACTCAAATGAAACAAATTAACATCATATATAATAGCAGTAACAGTAGAGTGTTTTGAAAAAAAAATGCTGTCATGGAGACTAATGTTTTCTTCAGTTAAAGTATGATTTAGAAATGTCATGCATATCCTGGTTAAATAATAGTAGCAAGCTCTTAGTACAAATGTCATCATTATTCTGTCTAAATATAGTAAATATCAATTATGGCAGGTATCACAGCTACGAATGCTGTTTGATCAATCCTGATATGGTGTCCGTGGATGCAGCTGTGTCTGGGAGCTTGTACAAATGTCATTATTATTCTGTCTAAACATAAATAATATCAATTATGGCAAGTATCATAGCTTTAAGTGCTGTTTAATTATGCCTGACGTGGTATATTTGAATGCAGCTGTGTCTGGCAGCTATTATATGTTGCTGTTTTCATCTCTGGGAAGCTGTCGGTTGCGGCTTGTGATTGAGGTTTACTGATGCTTGTGTATTAGGAAGAGACATTTGGTGTTTTAGCCTGGATCAAGGGGAAGTAGGTGGATAGAACTGTGATTTGAGATATTTTGGCAGAAAATGGTTTGTTTGTACATCTGCTGAGTGAGAGGTGGTAGGGCTGGAGGAGTGTGTTGTCTCTTGTTGTGGCCGCTTGTTGGGTGTTTTTTTTATCTGTTTGCTCTCTGTTCTTTTCCTGGCTGCTGCCTTGCTAAAAGGGAGGGAATTTAGGCCTGAAGTTGCAGTGAAGTGAAGCTTTGCTTCAGGTGCATCACGAGCCTCTGGTATGTAGTACACAGACGCACTAACAGAAACAGACACTCCCATGTTGCTATGGTAATGGAGATGGAGTGATGATAATGCTTAACGGCTCTGAGGAGCCATGAGATGATTCTTGGCAATGATGCTTTTAGTTTAAAAAAAAAAAAAAAATATATATATATATATATATATATATATATATATATATATATATATATATATATATATATATATATAATAAAAGGGCTGTTTTAAACCACATGTGCACATATTGATGGTCTCCCAATACTTCGTTTAGCTCATTAAGTTGATTCTTGATAAAAAAAAATAAATAATAAGCACAATTTTGTATTTAAAATGTATTTTGGTCCGAACACATTAAGAACTTACATAAGAGTGGATGTCTGAGTTATTGTGAAAGACTAAGAGCACTTGGTCTTGTGCAGTACCCTTTGCAGTGGTCTGGGAGGTGAGCTTGCTTGGACGTGTTGGATATATGGGGGATAGCTGATTCTAGGGGTGTTTGGGTTGCCGGGAAGTTTTAGGGAGTCATCAGATTTCCTTCATGGAAATATCTGTGGGAATGGAAGGTGTATTGAGTGGTTCACTGCAGAGTAACCACTGCATGGAACAGGCTGGTAAAATGGAACAGGACAATATTAGTTTGGATATTTTAATAACAGACTGGAAACATACCACATGAACTACTGAATGATATCCTGGCAAAACTGGGTGGGCATTTTGCCTGTGCTTGAATTACTGATATGTGTGTATGTAAGGATGGAAATATAACAAATAAGAAACTAGAAGGGTCTCATAATTTAAAGTCTATGGACTGTATAAACATGCTTGGAAGGAGCTAATGATAAGAATAAACATTACAGCTTGTGGTCTCTCAAATAACTAAGCAACAGCCAAGAGAAAAAAAGAAACACACACACACATGCACACACACACACACACAATAGTTATGTAATGTATGATTTTGTCATGTAAGATGAAGCAGTCTGCTGAATTTAGATGTCAAAGACAGGATTTAATAACATGGGCTTGTGTATAATAACGCTACTGTCTTAACTTGTCATAAATGACATACACTACACTGAACATCAAGGGGAAGCATGCTGATTTTCTTATATAAGTAAATATGCATAACAAGTCATGTAATTGCTTTAAATCGAATTGTAGTTTTTGTAACCTATCTTGACCATATATAATATTTAAGCGGTTACCAAGGTAACTAATGTTTTGTACATGACATCAAACTGACAAAGTTGTTCAAGAGAAACAATACAAGCCTGAACTTGAAATGTCACAGAATGTAACAATCATATTCTGAACAAATAGTATTAAATTGACAATAGGCACTCAGTTTAATAACATGGGCTTGAGTATAATAACACTACTGTTTTAACTTGTCATAAATGACATACACTATATTGAACATCAAGGGGAAGCATGATGATTTTCTCATATAAGTAAATGTGCATGGTAAGTCATATAATTGCTTTAACTTGAATTGTGGTTTTGTAACCCATCTTGACCATACATAATACATAAGCTGTTACCAAGGTAACTAATGTTTTATACATGACATCAAATTGACAAAGTTGTTCAAGGGAAACAATAGAAGCCTGAACTAGGAATGTCACAGAATGTAACAATCACATTCTGAACAAATAGTATTAAATTGACAATAATCACTCAGTTTAACCTATGCTGATTATACAAAATATAATGTTGCCATTTAAATCTAAAAACGTTCAGTATATGCCATAAAATGGCAATTTATGAATATAGAAAGGGAACTTGTAATCAATAATCACAATAAGTGAATTTGTTGTTTTTAACCTATAATTTCATTTATTTTATAATAAGAAATGACAGATATAAAAATCCTTATGTGTAGGAAATGTGAGAAGAGGGATACACTGATAATTAAAATGCACTAACTTTCATCAGTGTATACATAAAATAAACTTGATGCTTTAAGTAAGTTAGCAACAAACAAAGTGATTACTTAAATGCTGGCAAACAATGAAATATAACTTCTGATATATCCAGTAAAATACATTGTATTATAAACATTGGGCCGGATTCACAAAGGCTTGCATGGAGTCTAAGAGTAGAGTAAGACTCCATGCAGCCAACATGTCCACCAAGCGATCCAGGAACAGATGGTAGGGGTGTGCAAAAAAGCTCCTAAAATGACTCTTACACAGACAGGGCAAGGATATGCAAATTACCTCATTTGCTGCTGAAAGGTATGCAAATGATGTAAATTTGTGATTCAGGAAAGCCTAACCTGTCCGAGTAAGAGTAGTGATATTTGCAGAAATGTACTCTGTTAACAACTGAGTACGTTTCTGCAAATAGCAAAATGGAGCCATGACAGCTCCAAAAAAAAGGATGCATCCAGTCGAGAAAGCATGCCAATGGCCAAAAATACAGCCATTGGCAATGTCCACTGATGCAAAAATAAAATAAATTAAAATATTTTTTTCCCCAATGGCCAATGTTCAAGCGTAGCACAGTGCAGCACTGTGCAAACGCAGTGCACTGTAAAAAACAGAAAACCAATAATTAAGAAGCAGAAATGTGGATTTCACAGTAATCCCTAATATACAATGCAAGGGAATGGCAGTCCAAAGACAACATGGCTACCGAGTAGAGGTTGCTAAGGGGGGAAGCTCAGTCTAAGAGTTGTAACCAAGCATTAGTAGGCAATCATATGCAAATGAGCATAAGGATAGTGAATCCCAAGTTTACATAGCAAAAGAGCACAGTCAGTGTACTGTAGGAGTAGGATAAGCGGTGTAACAGAGTAAAAGATAGGTGACATCATAAGGGGGTTATGTCTGAGAGAAGTGAAGCTCATTGGAGTACAGTGGCATGTGTCTGCTGTCAGATACTAATCACTGGAAGAGGTGTGTCAACAGGTACCCTAGCTAAAGGCAAGAAATTGAATGTGTATGCCGTGAACAACACCAAAGTTTCTTGTAGAAATGCCTGCACCATGTATGTGCACGCGTGTGCGGCTGTGTGCACACGTTTAAGCTGGAGTAAGCAAGTGTAAGGATGTTGAAACCTGTTTAAGCACGTTTGCACCTGTGTGCGTGCGTGTTAGCAAGAATAAGCAAGTTGTAGTCCATGTAAGCATGTGCGCGCGTGTGAGCTGGTGTGCGCGTGTTTGCACTTGTTTGTGCAGGGCTGCCCCCTGAGGAAACAGAAAGGGAAAAGGAAGCACGACAAATAGTAGGAAGTTAACCAGGGAATATGATCCTGTGAAAACAGCTGCAGCAGGAGCAGCATAGGGTCGGGTACAACCTCCCCCCACCATTGCCAAGGCCATCACAGTCAGAGCATGACTCAGAGAAGGAACAACCTAAGCCTGCCCCAGTAGGCAGAAGGAGGCATGCTCAGTATGCATTGGCCTTGGCAAAGAGGCAGTGCATAGCATATACACTGGCTCAGTAGGAACCCTGGAAATGATACCTCTCTCCGACTCGCACATATAGTAAAAGGGATGCCTAATTTGACACTACCTGTTAACAAACATGTATAGGGAGTGTAAAATGTGCATCCGACATAGGCAACCCTGCAGCACCACCTGAGGCATGATTGCTATGTGTTAAGCAATATAAAGCACTGCTAAACAGCTCTCACCACTATTTAGTATATGTAAACAAAATTGCACACACTAAGTAGCACAACTACAGGCAATGTTGAGCAATATTGTGCACTGTCCAGCAATGTTGTTCAACACTGAGCAATGTTGTGCAAGTCTGGTCAAATGTGGGCATAGTTCAGCAAAAGCAGGTTAACATGTTCATATATGCTTCACTTTTCTTGAAGCAGTCTGTTCTGGCATGTATAAAAATATGAAACAGTGACAGTCCTCGAACCCAGGATACAGTGCACTATAGTCATAGTACAGAACCACTAAACCATGACAGCATGTCAATGGTCAGCTTGTATGAAAAAAATGTTGATATGTCTATGCTAAGTATCTCATGGAAACCTTACAGGCATAGCATAATCCCTGTTGAGTTAAGACACAAAGCTGAGGCCTGCAGTAATAATAGAACCTGATAGTCAACACAAATATAGTATAAATGTTAATATTGATAATGTTCACACACATCAACAAATGTAGTGGACCTCAGACAGCAACATACCGCAAGGTCACACTGGGCATACTCACACACTTGAATATATGAGACAAATGTCAGGCAACAAAACACTGAAAGTCTGAACTGGGCATGCTCACACACTTAGGGCAAGTTTGAGTACAGCAGTGGGCCACACATATCCCTCAGTTGCATGTGTCAACCCAGGAATCTCGCACTATTCACCAGTCCGCCATGTGCACACAGTGATATGACAACAGACACATATATAATATAGTGAAATCCTGTCACAATCAAATATGTTTTGCAGATACCTAGGTTGTTCATAGAAAGTGGTAAAGCAAAGAAGAAACAAAACCTGCAATCAGTACCATCACTGAACAATGTACATCCCGAACATTAGCATAGGTTCAGAGGTTGACGCTAGGCTATTTGCCCTAGGGTATGTAGAAGCCTAGCCACAGTCTGTTTGTATTTTGCAACCCCACTAGATCAGTAGACTGTGCCTGTTAATAGTAGTTCACACAAGATATCTCACATATGTTCATTTCATTCTGCCTCTGTCTAGCAGGGACCCATAACATATCCCAGGGTTAAACATACGATCACCCATCCACCTGTGAAGATGTCACCTGTAGGTGGTCGGCATGGGTCTGTGCGTATGTGGGACTGTGATCACATTCCCGAGTGAGTGGAGCCTCTGTGATGGGAGTCTGCCCCTCCAGCATGTCCTATTAACATCAATGCTGACGTATCTGTCCCTGGAGCATGTAGCTGTAAGGGACTTTGATATCCTCATGTGGAGGCTGTTCATCAATGCTGTGATGGACATGGCTTCAAACAAAAGGCACAGACTGCATCCAAGTAGGCAGTAAGCAACTGAGGATAGTTGGGGTCACCATAGCCAAACTGCATACTATCTGTGTGAGTCCATAGATCCACTTGGTTATGTACATTTGTGTACATTCCAGTTGCTGCAGCTGTTGGGTAAGGTACATCCAAAATGGGACATTGTATCCAAGCATGTGCCTGATGAGTATAGGGTCACAATGACCCCACCTGATCTGGATGTAAAACCATATGGGATAAGGTGGCCTAAATAGAAGGTGTGTCCAACAACATTGGCAACATGAATGTCAAAGGCGAGAGTATTAAGTATTCATGTCCCCAAATCACAAATCACACACACTGCACGTGATGTATCATCACCTATGTGGTAATGTGTGGGCACGATGTTACTACCAAAGGTGATGACTATGCATCTAAATGAAGGTAGCTGTAGGCCATGGCTCTAGAACCAGTCATCCATCTCTGTGAGACCCTTTCTGAGGATGCTTGTGCCAGCTGTGGAGTCGATTATGGCACACAGTTTGCAGTCATCTGCAAACATGGTCAGCCATATTCCTCCTGTGTTAGCCAGTACATCTCAGAAATATATACAGAAAAGACAGGTCCCAGGACTGAGCCCTGTGGGATGCCACGTGTAACTGGTGTATAGTCAGACATGGCACCTGCAATACTGACCATGTGTGTGCTATCCATGATCCGGTTAGCAATCTATCTTGTGACATATGTGTAGATATTGAATCCGGTGATCTAATGTATAAAGGCTGAGTGGGGTATTGTGTAGAACTGGTGTGCAAGCTCCAGGTAGGTTGTGTTGACAACCCTCTGTACGTCTAAGGACCTGTTAACTGTTTAAACACATCAAACAGGTGCAAGAGGCAAGATCTGCTGACAACAAAACCAAATTGTGTAGGATCCAGTGTCTGTAGGTTCACAATGTGTATGTGTATGTGTTCCATGATGATACACTCTATAGCTTAGCAGACCAGGATAGTTAGGCATATATTGGGATAATGTCCAGGGTCCCTTGTGGCACCAGCACTGTGGAGTGAGTACACCGTAGCTGTACACCATTCCATGGGAACATATCCTGTAGTAACTGTGATATTGAACAGTGACATAATGTGAGTGTGAAGTTTGTCATGAATCTCATGTAAGCCACAGTCTGGGACACCATCTGGTCTCACTGATGCTGTGTTGTCTGCTATGGAGAGGGCAGCACACACCTGTTCATCTGTGATGTCAGGGAGGCTACACCCTGTTGGGATGGACATGTGCACTGCAGGGGGGATGGTGGGGAAACATCCCACTGAACCTGTTGTCCAGGATGTTCACAATGTCAGTGGGTTCACTGTATCATTTGTAATTATGCAGTAACTCACAGCATATCTGTGGGTTCCCACCCAGGTCCCTGACATAACTAAATAAGGGCTTGTGATTGTCCATAGTGTCTGTTGCAAGTTTCTGTTAGAAGTGGGCCTTAGATGAATCAGCAAGTGATCGCAGCTATACCATAGTACTGATCTGAGATGCCTTCCTGATTGTGATTGTGCTCTATAATGTAGTAGCCCCTTCCTGTCCTTGTATAGCTCATTAATGGACGTGGTCCACTAGACAGGTCCCCTGCCTTTGGAGGAGTGAGTCTTGTAGTTATCTGGGATGGCATGATCCATGCATTCCAGTAGTTGTCCGTAGAATGGGCTTTTAAAGGGTTAAGTGGTCTGAGCCGTAATTAACACTATCCCAGGGTCATTGAGGGATACCACCTCAGTTTGTACAAGTGTGACGTTTGCTCATGAGAAGTACTTCAATGAGATCACATAGGATGTGTGTGTGTATGGGATATGTATGTCTAATGAGATGAATGTATGTTCTAACCTTAACAATGACGGGTATACCTCTGGTGTGGAACATAGAGTCCCCATGTTGGTGATGATCAGGTCCCACATGTTTTAACCCCCTCTGGTTGTGGTGACCAGGTCTACCATAGCATTTGAGTGTAACAATCCTAACAACTGTTGTGCGAGGGTGTCAGTGCTTGAGTAGTATACCCAGTCAATGTTTGTGCATTTGAAGTCACACAATATAATGGTGTTTGGTGAGACATTCACATTCCCCAGTGTTTCCAGGAATAACGAGTGTTGTTCCCAAGTTTGGGAGTGTGGTCTGTAGCAGTCTACAAACTGAAATGCAGTTTGGCCTACTCTCAGTTGCACATGTACGTTCCCGGATGCTTTGTGCAGTGCTACCAACCTGGAGGTGTGTGTATGAATGATGTATATGGATACCGCACCTATTGTTGTTGTCTGGTCTGAGTCTTGTGTCCGAAAACCATGGTATGAAGTAAAACCTGTTAGTGCTGCTGTGCTTTTGTGAGCCTGAACCAGGTGTTTGTTACTGCACATATATCGACAGGCTCCATACTGATGTGAGTCCTGAGTGCATGCATTCTGAGGGTTAGACATCAGTTGTTGAGCACCATCACTCTCCATTTCCTTTACCCTGTAACGTCTATGGCTGTGGTTATGTCTTCTGAGCCTCACTTCAAGCAGCCACTATGTGTGTGTCAGGAGTCTAAGGCAGTCTGTGAAAGCCTAGGGGTGACAGGTGCATGGTATTCATAGCGAATGTACGAGGCATGTTGAGCTTGTAATCCCAGGCTGACAGACACTGGATCCCCTGTGAATGACAACAATATGTTAGGCAACTTTTAAAAGTGATCATGTCGTCTGTATACTGTGACATAGTAATTGGTGAGGGTAAGATGCTACACAAGGTCAGGGTCATACTGGCCTGGGTTACATGATCAGAGAGCTCCTCTATGTCTCTTGTGATGTAGTCCAGGGAGGAACGTCTGGGGGTTTACACACCAGCATGGTCAATGATGGAGCCATATTTGAACTTGCAGTGGACTGACAACAGTGCATGTGTCATGTGGCAGATCCTGGCACCCAACACACAGCACAAAGTCACCTTCACCTTGTTCAGCCTGGTGATTGGGATGTCAGTGTGACTGACAATTACAGTCACCTAATACAAGTGTATCAGGTGTGTCGTGTAGGCCTAAGGGCAGTGACTGTGTGGCACAATGACTTTGTGAACTATGTGATATGTGTGTATGGTTGTGTGTTAGTAGTTGTTTGTGTGTCTGCTTTGGATGTCTCTGCTGCTTAAGCAGAGTATATTTAGATGCTCCAAGTATGTCTTTGTATGTCAATGTATATGGTTTGCTGTTGTCATAGGTCCATGTGCGACTGGATTTGTGGTGTGTGTGGTTACCTTCACCACCTGATAGACTGTGCCAGTCATGGCTTGGGAGAGCTCAGCCTCCTGTCTGTCTATACAGTTGCACCTCTCACATATATCTGAGTTTGTTGATAGGAGGACAGTGTTCCCTGTGTACATAAGGCAGTTGTAACAATGTGTCAAAATTCCAATATGCACCAGCTGGACTGGAGAGTACACACAAAACCGACCTTTGGACATGCCAGGATATAATGATGACATACACTGTCGACTGATCACAAAATATCAGTAGTGTGTGAAGTGTGTAAAAGAGTATAACAGGGGTTTAGTGTTCAGTTTGTTGTTGATGTGGAAAGATAATCTGCGAAGGAGTACAGACAGAAACATTACACCTCCTTCAGCTATGTCAGAAATATCGATGTACAGTTATATATGTCCTGAGTCAGGGTCAACTGTACCTGACTGACAATGTCGACATCCTGTCAGACAGGCCCATACATACATACCCACCTCCCAGTGACAAAAGGCCCTAACATCATACCAGGAGATATCACATGTAGAATGTGTAAACTGGTCCACCCAATGCCAAATGAATACCATCACGTGGATAACATTGTTTCCCCATATGTGTCATAAGTGAACAACAGGACAAACAGACTCTGCGCCTGAACAGTCTGTTGAGCCTCACACTCTCTACAGGATCTTACACCATTGAATGTGTTATGGCAACATGTGGCACACCCCACAAGAGTTGGTGCACAACACACCATGGGAACTATAGTTCAATAAGCCTACGAAGTCCGAAATGCTAGTCCATGGAGTCCATCATGATTGCAGTCAGGAACAGAACTATTGTAAACTGACAAACACACAACCCAAACATCTGTGGTATGTTAATGAGCACATCATGTTCCCCAAACCTGCTAGAATTCTTGCAAGGCAACCACCCAGGACATACATCACTGAAAGGAGCAACACAGGTCCCACATAGACTTTGAATAGCCCTTTACCAACATCACAGACACATTTTGTATCCACAAAAACAACAATCCGTGCATGAATATGTATTGTCATATGAGGGAATGGTAATTTGTCCACAGATAGATCACACAAGCTATGAATTGTGTATTCTTGTTCAAGATGTTCACACCTGCTGACCCACAAGGTTCATTCCTGGGATTGCATAACACTAAGTGCACACACATTACCATGTCCAGTCTGATGATATCAGCAACATACATATATAGCATGTGAATAAAAACCGCAAAGTAAAGCATATAGCGTGTCTTGTTAATGCATATCTCACTAGTGTCATAACATAGTTAGGTAGGGGTTTGAATTCTGCAATTGCTGAGTGTGCGTATGTGTGTGTGAGATTGGCTTTGAGGAGAGTGACCTTTTTGGAGACTGTGGAAACACATTAGGAGTTGTGAATACCTCTTTACCAAGTGTGATGATGTCAGCATCCTACAAATACAGCATTGGAAATGAATGCTCCAAGTAAAGTAAATAGTGTGTCGTGTTAATGTGTGTCTTACTAGTGTCATAACATAGTTAGGTAGGGGTTTAAATCCTGCAAATGCTGAGTGTGAATGTGTATAAAATTACCTTTTAGAGGAGTGGCCTTTTTGGAGACTGCGGAAACACATTAGGAGTGGTGAATACCTGTTTGCCAAGTGTGATGATGTCAGCATCCTACAAATACAGCATTGGAAATGAATGCTCCCAGTAAAACAAATAGCATGTCATGTATACCTGTTTGTCAAGTGTGATGATGTCAGCATCCTACAAATACAGCATTGGAAATGAATGCTCCCAGTAAAACAAATAGCGCTTTGTGTAAATGTGTATCTCACTAGTGTCATAACAAAGTTAGGTAGGGGTTTAAATCCTGCAAATGCTGAGTGTGAATGTGTGTGTGAGATTATCTTTGAGAGGAGTGGCCTTTTTGGAGACTGTGGAAACACATTAGGAGTGGGGAATACCTCTTTGCCAAGTGTGATGATGTCAGCATCCTACAAATACAGCATTGGAAATGAATGCTCCCACTAACACAAATAGTGTGTCGTGTAAATGCGTATCTCACTAGTGTTATAACATAGTTAGGTAGAGGCTGGAATCCTGCAAATGCTGAGTATGAATGTGTTTGTGTAAAATTGCCTTTGAGAAGAGTGGCCTTTCTGGAGACTGTGGAAACACATTAGGAGAGGTGAATACCTCTTTGCCAAGTGTGATGATGTCAGTATCCCACAAATACAGCAGTGGAGATTAAAACACCCAGTAAAGCATATAGCGTGTCGTATTAATGCATATCTTACTAGCATCATAACATAGCTAGGTAGGGGTTTGAATCTAACAAATGTTGAGTGTGAATGTGCGTGTGGGTGTATGTGTGTGTGTAATCCTATGAAAGGAATGGCCTTTTTTGAGAATGTGAAAACACATTGAAAGAGGTGAATACCCCATTTTTCTGGTTTGATGATGTCAGTATCCCACAAAAACAGCAGTGGAAATGAAAACTCCCAGTAAAGCATAGGGCGTATAGTGGTAATGCATATGTGTCAAGTACCATGACATAGGTATGTAGGGTTTTGAATCCAGCAATTGTTGAGTGTGTGTGCGTGTGTGTGTGTGTGTGAGACACTGTTGTGCAAAGTGTTGTGTGTTTTGCTACTACTACTGTATGACATATCAGTAAAACAACAGTATGTACAGTGCACACTGCAGGTATCTGTGTGGCAAATACACATATGTACATGTGACCTAAATTGGTAACTGTGTGGACAAGACATATATGTACATGTGACCTCATTCATGTCATAGGTGTGTAGCCTGCTGTCAACACAACTACATCTGTTACCACTGACAGTTTTTGCTGCTGCTTCTTGGACCGTAGCTCACATATGTATGTATGTATGTATGTGACAAGTCCAGCCACTGTAGTGAGCTGTGCCCTAGGTCATCTATGTCGCACACACCCATGACAGTTGTTATAGAATAGTGTGAGTGCGGGTGTATGCCTGTGGCATATGAAAGACATGCCCAAACACAACACAGTCTGTCAATAATCGCCATTCATGGTAGGTATACAACAACCCTGTGTATATGCATACAGACACCCCTATTACACGTTGTGTGCTACTACCATTGTGGTATAATCAGGATACTATGTGAAGCAAATGTGGATGACTATGCTGTTGTTGGATCATAGCTTCACAACATGTGTTTGTCAACAGGTATGTGTCTGTATGATACCCTCATGGAAGATAAGTGTCTAATCCGGGGAATTTTTTGTAGGCCACTGTATGTATCACCAGATGTGGATGTACATATCCTTAGTGTGTCTGCGTGCACCTAGGACAGACACATGCTAAACAGGAGTGGTCACGGGAATGTGTGGTGGTCATTACCATTGGTAAATGATATAGTACAAAACCAGAAAGATTCTAATGCTACTGTGTATCTTACAGCTGTGTGTCAGTTTTCAAGACATCATGCAACAATTTGTTAAAATCAGGCTGTTGAGGTTATGTACACTACCAGAATGCTAACCAATGACCGATATCAACAGTATCACACACAGCATATTGTCATACCATGTCATACACACATGTGTACCCAAGTTGTGACATATGTGTAGTGACATGCATATTGGGCACCAATAGGAAATATGAAGTATTAACACTGTGTAATATACGGCATGTCACCCAATACATGTGCCCACCATGCTCATACATGCAAACAGTGCACGTCCACCATGTTCACAAATGTACACCTTGAAATCTGTACAGCACATATCATATACGTTACATCCACTCAACAACACATGCTGCCAGTACCACACACATCACCCAACTGTCACATGTGTGGACAATCCATGTTTAGTATTAACACTGGTGTATACAAAATGAAATTGATAATCACTGCTGGAAGGCATCATGCCTGCTCAGATACACCTACAAGGATATCATTACCCATTACTGTTCACAGCATGCTAACATTGTTACACTGCTAGTAGGTTACCTTGTGCATCAGCACCGTGTTATCCTGTTCCTGCATCAATGTCACAGATGACAGGAGGTGGCACAGTTTCATCATATGCACAGGGTGTGTGGTTGTTTTCCAGAGCCCGACAATGACCCATCCAGTCAACATGTATGTGTGTGTGCGTATGTGTGTGTGTGTGTGTGTGTGTGTGTGTGTGTGTGTGTGTGTGTGTGTGTGTGTGTGTGTGTGAGGGACAACAGTACAGTATGGGTCAGTGTTGATGTGATGTGTGTATGTGTTAACCCTACATGTTGGTAGTATGCGTGTGTCTGCATGCACACAGTACCCCCCTGTGGCTGCCATATACGGGAGTTTGTGGAACAGCCACAGACTGTACTTGCCAGGCTGTACAGATCACTGTCTCTGGCCACACACACAGTACCTGTGCCTGCCAGGGGTGACACGGACTGTATCGGGTACTAAGCCAGACTGAGTACTATCGTCAGAGGCAGAAGGATGTTGACTGGACCCATATCCCTGCTGGGACTGGCCAGAGCCATGTGCACGTGGTCATCTCGGATGGTCTGCCAACTGCCCAGCCACAGCATTGCTGGGGCTGGTACTGGCACCACGGGAGCGGCTGGCACTTGGTTGTTGTCCACGTCGGCTGTCAGCTGAGGATGTTGCTGGCATACATCCATGTCAACATCCCAGCCATCCTGCACTGTCCTGGCACATGGACATAACATTGCAGAGGACATCTAGTGTCTCCCCCCAATGTCTATCAATGACATCGGTGTAATTGCGGATGGCACCGGCAAGGTCACGGATGCTGTCATTGATCGCAGTGTTATGAGCCCTCTTCACCCTTAGTCCCTGCCTGGTGTACCATTCCATACGTGCCTGTGCTTGCATAACAGCGTGGAACATACCTGAGGTTGTGAGACCTGTGCGGGCATGCCTGCCAGGGGCATTACACCCAGCGATACTCCCACAAGAACCCCTGGACATATGCCTATGTGGTACAATTCCATGTGTCTGGGCATGGATGCTGTGTGGGGTTGCATGTGCCATGGATACCACACTTTCCTGGTCAATGCCTACTGTATGCTGTTCCTCACCTAAGGCCATTGGTGTTGAGGGATGTAATGGCAGTACATATGTGCGCATAGATGGGATGCAAAGCTGTGTACTTTTGATTGGTGGACCACCGACAGACCCTGTCAAACATGCCTGTGCCACTACACATGTATCATCATGGTCACTATTAGTGGCAGTGACCTCTGGTTCCCCGCTGCACCCATCCAACATTACCTCAGCACCTGTGAGAGGGAGACAGGAAGCACACTTTACCATCTGTACAGGATGTTCGCACACATGAACACATGCACACATGCCCACATGCACACATGCACACATGCACACAAACACATGAACACATGCACACATGCACACATGCACACATGAACACATGAACACATGCACACATGAACACATGCACACATGCACACATGCACACATGAACACATGCATACATGCACACATGAACACATGAACACATGAACACATGCACACATGAACACATTAACACATGCACACTAATACACTACACATTCAAGTTGACACACACACACACCAACAGCAATATGGGACATAGTCGTTAGTGGTTGATGGTGGAGTACAGTATCACAATAAAAAGAGTCCTCTCACACATGTCAGCATGCAGGATGTGTGTTGCTCGACAGCATGCAGTGCGAGTGTAGACAGTCCTTGTAGTTAACAGTATACATGTCGTTGATGGATGTGTGTTGTTCACTGATTGCCCACACCCTGGTAGACAATGTGTACATGGACACAACATTGCACTGCAAGTCTGAAACACTTTCCAATGCCATGTGCACCATCACTCATAGGTATACAAACCATGTCCGGATGCATACAACTGTCAGGTGTCTAGCGATGAATGCTATGTGTAGTACTGCAGGTACTGTAACTGGATGTAGTGTAGTACCATGAGCCATCATCAGGCAGCATCATGTGGTCACTCAAGGACACTGATGCATGTCACACTGGCAACTATCTTGCTGTACCTGACCTGCACCACTTAGGCTATATTAAACTGTTCACAGACAGTCGTTGCATGGGCATGTCAGGTGTTTAATAGGGAACATTGCCTAACATGACTGTGTTGTGTGTTGTGTGTTGATGCATGTCACACTGCCCCAAGAACCTAATCATAGCCTCACCTCAGGCTTTGTGCCCACTGAATGGTGCACAGCAATGGTTATCCCACTCCACAAAGGGGGAGCCACCACGGACCCCGGGAACTACCGCCCCATTAGCCTGACAAGCCTGGTCTGCAAAGCTATGGAATGTATCATCATGGAACTTATAAACAATGACATTGTTAATCTCCAAACTCTGGACCCTACCCAGTTCAAGTTTGTAAAAGGCAGATCATGTCTCCTAAACCTGACAGACTTCTTTGAAGCGGTCACCAAAGCTGTAGATGAGGGTAAGGTGGTATACACAGCCTATCTAGATCTCATCAAGGCTTTCGACACCATCCCCCACTCTGGAATTATAGATAAACTCACTAAACTAGGTATATATCCCTATGTCACAAGATGGGCTGCCAACTGGCTCACTGACAGAAACCACACCGTGAAAGTAGCAGACTCTAAATCCAACTTCAGACCAGTGACAAGTAGAGTACCACAGGGTTCAGTCCTGGGTCCTCTCCTGTTTGGTATCTACTTCTCTGAAGTACAGGCTAACACAGAAGGTCTTTGGCTAACAAAGTTCACAGATGACTGCAAACTAGGAGCCATAATCAAAACTCCTAATGATGTGGACATCCTTCAAAAGGGCCTCACTGAGACAGATGCCTGGTGTCAAAGCCATGGCCTCAAGCTCAATGCCAAAATTGCATTGTCATCCCTTTTGGTAAAAACTCTGTATCCATGAACTACCACACAGGTGGTAGTCTACTTAACACCAAAAGTGTGATGAGAGACCTTGGGACAAAGGTGGTCAGTAGTCTCTCCTTTGATAATCACATTGCCACAGTAGTCAGGAAATCCTTCTATGTGGCACACCTCATCACAAAAGGTTTCTCATCCAGGAAAAAAGAGGTCAATGTTCCCCTCTACTCATCACTCATTAGACCCATTATAGAGTACAATGCCCCTTTTGGTATTTACCTCAAGACATCTACAACAACTGGAAAGGCTGCAGAAATACCTCACAAAGGGGATTGCCAGCCTCAAACAGATGCCCTATGCAGACAGTCTAAACAAACTCCAGCTTTACTCTGTCGCATATCGCATACTCAGTGGTGATCTCTGCCCAACATACAAAGCTATGTCAAACCCAGAGCTGTTGGACATGCTCCACTTAAAGAAATCCCAGTCCTCTGAGGTACACGCTCTAGGGACCTAAACCTTGTCACCACAATAAACAGAACATGCTGGAGGGATAGATTCCTGTCCCAGAGACTTCCCATACTCTGGAACAAACTACCTATCTATATCAAACAAAGCTCCTCTTTAGCACTCTTCAAGAAAAATCTTGATGATTGGATGGGAGATAGGAAATTCACCCTGGGGATCACTTCTGTGGCTCTGCTCGACAGGGGCACAAAAAATAATTTTCTTGGGTGGCGAAAGCCAGGGTACTGTTTGGCTAGGCTTATATAGGCCATAGGGCCAATAGCCTAGTACTTACTTACCTATGATAGGGTTCTAACCCAGGTATAGTATGTGTGCTGTGTTGATGACAAATGGGATACTGGAGTAGAACCTTACAGCAGGTGTCTACATACGCCATGTGCATCATATTAACACATACTGCATATGACAAAGTGGTGTATGTTGTGTGCATGTGTATTGACGATGCCTATACAATGTCCACTACAGTGTACCCCACTTGCTTGTGATGCTGTGTGTGTTGCATATGTATGAGTCAGCTACTCATGTCATTGTGAAGTGCATAGTCACACAGAGAACATGCAGAGCATGCACTATGCGTAGGTGTTTAACATGTGTATATGGCCTACAACTCTCCAATGACATGCACATGTTATATGCTAAATTGACTGTAGCCCACTCACCAGCATGGGTCTCCTATCTTGCTATCACACCAGAGGGACCTGCAAGGATATGAGACAGTATGTCAGTGTCAACAACTATGGCATTGCTGCTGTGAGTCTGCAATTATACAGTAGTACATGGGGTGACAGTCACAGGCATACAAATAATGTCCTGAATTATCAGTATTACATGACACCAGACCCCACATGTTCTGCATACACAGTACACATCTGATTAATGCATATTATAACACTTTGGATAACAGTGGTCTACGGATATGCCATATTACCTGCATGCTCATTGTCGCTGTGCTGGGTGACTCCGGCCATCATGATGACACAGGTGTGTTGTAACGTTTGGCCAGGAGCCACCAAGCTGAGGAGCAGCTCTTCCACTCTGGAGAGGGGGGATGTGTGGCAGCACCACCACCTGTGGCAAGCTGTTGTCTGTGGACATCGGAGGCATGCTGCCGAACATGTCTGATTAAATCACTGCAGTGATGGCGTACCTGCTCATAAGTCTGGTTATGCATGCCTACATCATTAACCCAATGGACAACATCCTGCCACAGTGCAGTGCAACCATGCTGGTCCTGGCAGGATCTTGAAAACAGTAGATTATAATGTTGGATGAGTGCATCTCTGATAACATCCTCCTCCTCCTCAGGGGTATAGGATGGCTTTCGGTTATGTGCCATAACCCTGGAAGACAATTAAACAGTAATTGTGAAAAAGCCATGTTGTACACTCAGCATTCTAATGTACAGACATCATTGAAATGACATATATAGCAACCTATTGGCTGTCAGCAGATACACAATTTTAATAACACATATGACTGCTAAGACCACAACTGCCTGACAGTGCCTGGCACATGCTAAATACCAAACCATGTACTGCACAGCCACAAAGTGAAACCTGTATGTAGGACTATACAACAGTACATGGCACACTGTATGTGACACAGTGGGACACCTAGCCACAGGAGGTGTATATGAAGCTAATGTATACAGACATTTGTCATCCATTTAAATCTATGTACAGTATGGTTACGGTACCAGCAGTACACCACACTACTTGTTGATAGTAAACCCCTCAGTAACATATGTGCACATTCACCACTATAGGTGGCATACTGCTGTACTACACTATACATGTTGCTAGATACGCACCTATATTCTGTGACGCACATACCACTGAGGACATGTTACAGACATACCCACACACACATCAGACGTACCTACAAGACACAAGGGTATGGCAACCCATATTACAGTTACCTGTGTACCATACATTACTGTGTGTCAGCACATATAACCTCATGCCTGAGGTATGCGATGTGTGAGGACTACAGGTAACAAACAAAAGTGTGTTACCAAGCCATGTGGATATAAAACATACTGTGCAGTTGAGGCATATAGCTTCAGGTAGTACTACAGTCCATACATGACTTGTATTCACTAGTGTTAACAATCAATAAGCATACATGTACTGCTTTAGCCTACAAAGGCACACTCCAATCGACAACATAGGACTACATCACAACATATGCCATAGTGATTTTCAGGCCTGGCGATAGCATACGGACCTTTTGATGGGATTAGAGCTACAACACTACATACGATGGTAAACACAGACTCCCACTAGGCTATCACACATATACACATCATTGACACATTCACATACACATTCTCCATCATACACAGTCAACTTCACATAGCATGTGTTGCAACAGGTACATGCGTGTGTGTATCGTGTCCTAGGTAGCTGATAAGCTGTTATCCATAGGACCTATGGAAGCATAGACATATGGTACCCTGCACTACGACACACATGTAATGTAGGTTCCTGTGCTCCTGTCATGCAGAGCCACAGGGGTGATTACTGGGTTAGGTTTCCTATCTCACATGCAATCATCATGGTTATTGATGGCAACTGCTAATGAGGACCTTCAAATGCTGTTGATAGGTGGTTGGTTCCACAGTATGGTATGTGTCTATGATGATGTGCCAGTCAAGCGTGTTCTGCTTTTTACATTACAAGGAGTTGATCAGTAGAGTGTGTATCTTGTCTGGTGTTCCATCTGTTTACATGGAGCACATCCAACACCTGTGGGTTTGCCATAGCTTTGTATGTTGGGCAGGGGTAACCTCTGGATAGGTGGTATGTGACACAGTGTACAATTGGTTTGGTAAGACAGTCAGCATAGGGCATCTGTTGGAATCCGGTAACACTCTTTGTGAGGTATGTGTCTGGCATCTACTGTTGCTGTGTATGTGTTCTGAGGTACATAACAACAGGGACATTGTACTCTATGACGGGTGTTATGACTGATGAGTGGAGTGGAACCCTGACCTCTGTTTCCATGGATGACACACATTTACTGACGACATATGGACTGTACTAGGTTTACATGACTAGTGTGGCACAGTGATCATCATTAGGGATACTACTGTCCACCTATGTCCCATAGTCTCTTATCACACCTTTGGTGTTGAGTACACTACCACCTATGTGTTAGTTCATGGGTACAGGGCTTTTAACAACAGGGATGGCAATACATGTACAACATTCAGCTGGAGCGTACATTTCAACATCCATTGGTGTACACATTGATACGCATATCAGCACATATACAGTCCACCTTTCATGGTGGGAATATCAATAATGCTAAGGTTGAGGGGGATACAGTTATGTAATGATATTGCACAGTCTTGTGCAGAATGCATGGAAGGTGTTCTCAGCCTATATATGTTTAGCAGGACCCCATATCTGAGAGACTATATGCCTAACAAAGCATACCCACGACATTTGAACAACACATGTCATATGCCAGCACTGTATTCTGTTTTGTTTGACACACACTACAACCTACATATATATATATATATATATGCACATAACCTGCACCAACATATAAATGTCCACCTTTCACAAACAGTTGCAGTATGTCCCTTGCTCTATGCACATGTTCAGATGCTCAGAAATCAGACACACGTATCTCGACATATGTGTGTGCCATACAGACACAAGGTCCACACTGTTGTAAGTCCATACACCTCACTGATGACCTGTTGGGCCTTGCTACGACATGGACAGTTGTCACATGTGTGCATGCAGTAATAGTACAAGTGTATACATAGCTGCAAATTATACATCACTATGCTAGCCTGCTACAGTGGTTGCCAGTGCTAAGCTACACATTATGTGACTATCATGCATGTCCTACTCTGTGACATCCAAGTTTATCTAGGTGTTTGCAATACTCCCCAAAACTGCCTTTAAATGCAGTACTGTACAGACCATAGATAACATGTTCAGATGTTTGACATGTACTGCTGACCTACAACTATCACACTTATGTCCCACTGCACACAGCTACCCAACAATTTCTCCATGGCAATACTTATGCATGGCATCAGTGCATACATACCTACTGCTGCCACATATGCATGTATCAGAGGATCAACAGTATACTAATCATAACCAGCTACTACCTGCTGGTAACTACAAACTGTTACATACCTGTATGTCCCTTCCGGGTCCATCTGTGTATTTTTTTTTATTTTTATGTACTGAAACGTACTGTTTTTTTTTTTTTTTCCTGCTTGGCATTGTTCGCTATGTTGAACTTGCAATGTAATTATTGCATGTGGGGATAGCAAGTCCTATCTGCTTTTATAGGCATCTGCACATGTGCATGTGATGCCCTCTCCACCAATTGTTGCCCAGCATTTGATAAATGCATACAGCCTGCTGAGTGGTAATTGCAGTACTCACTGTCATAGCAACCCAATGCTATAAATTGCTAAGGTATGTAGTCATAGCCCTTTCAGATATCCAGAGTGGGGCCCATGCTTGTTTGCTGTGGAGACTGTTGCGTAAGTCAGAAGGTTGGTATATGTCTTATAAATGAAGCTAGAGGTGTAGACAGTGATGTACATGTTGTACTCAGACCTGACTGTTGCCACTTCCAACACTGAGCTATCAGTGTAGAGTTTTACTCACCACTACAAATGCTTACACAACATTTATGTGACTATACTGGGAATATTAATGTACTGACTTCTGCAGGGTTATGTTTTTTACTGTTGACATTACCACAGGGTTCGCAGGACAACTGGACAATTCCTGTACTGAGTATGCCTACCTACACACTTGGTAGACCCTAAACGCACAAGTATCTTTTAATTGGGGGGGGGCTTACATACTGAGAGCATTATGTATTAATGTGTGAATATTATCTTACTGGACTTGCAGGATTGGTGTGTACCTGTGTGTTTATCAGGGCAGGTTGTCTGTCTACATGGTTCCCACCTGTGAACTTACCCAGTTGGTAGCCAGAGGTTACACTGTCATTCTTTGTCTGTGCAACTCACATGTGTTTTCAGCACTGTTACAATGGCATTGTTATAGTCAGTTGCTACCAGTACATGGCTACATCCATTGGTATTTCTGTGCTATACTAGTACATAAGGATATGCTTGGGGAGGGCCTAAGAAAGCTATTTGCAGAATGTGTAACAGCAGTATAGCCTATATGCTTGTGTGTTTGGGCCTCTGCCAGGTCTATGGAACAGTCACATACATCTTTGCATGGTGTCGTGGATATGTAGTTGAATGTGAGGTACACCTTACACATAATAGGAACAGTAGGTGTATACTTCAGTGAAGCAGTGCATATGGATTAGTACTCCTTTCATGACATACAAGCAGTGTCTACTGTAGTTATTGTAAGTATTCATTGTGTAATAGCCCACCATTCTGACTGATGTCAGTACTTTTCTGTGGGATTCTGAGGGACACAGCTAAAATATGTTTCACAATCAGGGACATCCCTGGAAAGTTGACTGAGTTAGGAGGTATGGCCTCTGCCCTACTCAGATATGCCAGTGTTTGTGCTGCTATGATACTGTGTTGGGGTTGTAAAGTGCCTCTGCAACATTATTTTCTGCTTGATTGGCTGCTTCTCACATCACACTCATGTAATGCAATCCCACAACAATTGCTGGTAAAGATCCACAGAACAGGCTTTGTGTTATGGCCTTCCTATTTTTCCTTTACATTCACTCATTGTAATGCATGATATATTTTTTGCAGCACAAAGTTATTGTATATCTGTTGTGGCTTAGTGGTACTTCATGCAGTCATATGTGTCCAAGGTTTGGGTTTCAAGACTGACAAAGGTATTTTAATTTTGCTGCTGAGCAGAACAAGGGCCCTGACCTAGAGTGACTAAGGCACTTTTAAGCAGTTGTAAGCAGGTTTGCCCGGGTTTGCGTGATGCTTAGTGATGCTTAGCTAAGCTCACACATACACACACTCGCTTAATCCCGCTTACTACTGCTTAAAAGTGCTTACTCCCGCTAACCCCCGCACTAAATTCTTTGAAAGAAAAGAAAATGGGGAGATAGGAAAGTGGTGAAAAAGGGAGCACAAAGATGGAAAGACAGTAGGAAAACAAGCTCGGGATGTGCAGGACGGGTGTAGGGAAGGTCCATAGCTGCCCATTTCTTTACCAGCAACAGCTGTGAATATGTTGCAAAATTGGAGTGATATTTGAAACCTTCCACCCCTGAGAGAGGGGTGAGGACAACAAAGTTTGTTGTACTGCCAATTAGAATTATCAGTGTACATGTCCAATGGACATGTGTGAGAAATGGGCAGCTATGTATGGGGTGTAATTTTTTTTTGGGTACAGATTGCCCTTTTTTTTTTCAGGTGAGAGTGGAAATTGAGGTAGAGGAAGTAGGTATATTTGGGGAGGTAGGTTGGGTAGGTAAACAAACAAGACAAACAAGATGCATACTGGGGTGGAGTATGACACATGGGGTGGGTGAACACAACTGACGGGAACGGATGTTTGGAAATCGCAAGCCCATGAGCCCACAGATGGTAACAGTGGGACTGAGATCCCCACCCATGGGCAGTCACCACTGGACCTTCACAGACCCAAGGGTCGCTGTGCTGGGGGCTGCGTAGGAGGGGCAGGTTCACCCGCAAGTTGCTCCACTCTCGCCTTGAGCTGGCATAGGGGATCAGCGACTAAACATTGGATCTCCCTACGCACCACAACCCGGACCCTTCGGAGGATGACAGGAGGCCCTTCTCTGCCCACGCTTGCAGGGAGGGTGAGCCCCATCCCCTGCAGCGCTTCTACCCGAATGTGGCACAGGACCTATGGAGGAGGGTGGACCGGGCTGGGCACCAGACCTGCTGGTGCCAGGTGCAACTGCCAACTGAGGAGGGACAGGTGGGTCCGCTGGGACTGGCCTTCCCATACGTTCTGTGATTAGGTGTGTTTAATTACAACATAGACTAAGCATTCCAAGTTAGTTGTAATAGCATGCCGTAATATTCCCATTAACCCAACACACCAGGGTTACAACAGTTGAACAGCAAGCATAACACGTACATGTATTGAATGACAGTGGGCATTACAAAAGCATGCAGGGATGATTGGTGGCAACAGGCCACAAAGATTGTGGTGTTTTAACAGGTGACATGCATCAAAGTAAGTGCAGATTTTATATAACAATAGGACATATGTTCCAACAAATGTTATGAGATTAGACATACCCATTGAGGTGTGGAATTGCATTGTTTATGCACATGGAGTAGGGTGTAAAAAGAAACCTCCATTAACATCTTATTAGTACTTTAACTGTACACTACATTCCTATTGAGAGCAGGTGTATATCCCCTACATGTATTCTTACACTAGGCAACATGCATTTGATAGTGTTATGGGTTTTGCTACTTCATTATATACCTGAACTATATCTGACATAGTAACTGTCCAAGATGCAGATGTTACTGCTACATACTTGTATTAAATTGACTTGTTTATGTACCTTCACATCTGGATGTGTTCACATGCCTTTTTCACTTGTTTTCTACACAACCCTACTTTTCAGGTAGCACACTAACATTTCTGGGGAACACCTTGACAGGCTACTCGTGTGCCAGATTTACCTATGCATGTCAGCCATTTCACAACTGTTGAGGACTGTTACATACTTCACAGCTACTGGCACTTCCTTCATCCACTTTATATGGGACTGCACTACTGGGGGTTGTCAGCACTTAATACAACAGTAACATTTTTTCACTGCAACGGTACAACAACATTTCTGAGTAACTGGCACATACACACTGCAAGTATTATACCTTTCTTATTTACATTAAAACTCTTTTCTACAGGCTCTTTCCTTTATTTGACATTACATTGCATACAGTAGACCTGTTCAGGACATATTATACCTTTATTGATAGGTTACAAGACTGTTTGTCAGGCTCACTCACTTTTTATCTATGACCGTGCATGCAGAGATAGTATTCCAGACATGTTTTTGCTTTATTTATGGGTTACTACACTCTATTCCTGGCTATCTGACTTATGATATGTAACAGTACATGCAGAGGATTTATTCAGGGAATGAATGTTTTATGCTTCACAGCTACTGCCACTTCCTTCATCCACTTCCTATGGGACTGCACAAGTGTGGGTTGACAGCACCTAATACAACAGTACTATTTTTTAGTGCAAGGGTACAACAACATTTCAAAGTAAGTGACACAGACACACTCCAAGTTTTATACCTTTATTAATTACATTGAACACTCTTTTCTACAGGCTCTCTCCTTTACTTGTTATTACAGTGCATAAGAAAGACATATTCAGGACATATTATACCTTTCTTGATAGGTTACAACACTCTTTTTCAGGCCTGATCACTTATATGTTATGACAGTACATGCAGGGATAGTATTCTAGACTTATTTTACCTTGATTGGTGGGTTAGTACACTCTATTTCTGGCTCACTGACATTTGTTATATAACAGTACATGCAGAGGATTTAATCAGGACATTTTATTGCTGTATTATTGGGCTGAAACACTTTTGTCATGCTCACTCACATATATCATGTAACAATACATGCAGAACATTTACTAACCTGCCTGGTGGTGCAGCCTTAGCAGCCTATCTGCATAGGCTTGCTGATTCATAGCACGAGCACCTGCAACTGTGGAGTAAATAAAGGGATATTGAGACATACCTATCCATTATTTAGACTATATTAGCTTGTCTTACATACTGCATTCCATGGCTATCTATTTAGTAGTGGGGCATCACGCATTTGACGGGCCTCCTGGATCCACTGGTTTAGAAGGTCCTGCTTCTGCCTCTTCAGGTCTGCATGGTGGTGACGGACCTGCTCACCAGTCTGAGGTATGCCTGTGGCACTGGTGAGTTCATGAGCCAACCGGTTCCAAGCCTCTGCCTTATACTCCATTCCTTGGAACTGTCTCTGCAGGAGTCAAGTCTCATGCTGATGGACTAGGAGCCAAACCATATATCTTGACTCCTCGATGCCCCATCATTGCGCTCGAAAGCATGTACCCTCTCCAGCACCAGACATTCTAACTGCAGATGGGAGCTACAATCAGTTATGGCGAGTATTCCCACCTATGTGGCTTAAATATGCCGCATTTCCCACACTTTTCTGTGACTGGCCATTTTTGAATATTCTCGGCTGACTGCAGACCTGCTTAGCAATTGTTAATCTAACTTGTATTACTATATATATGTTAACAGTGGATGCTCATCCTAAGCTGTCGTGGCTTAGTTGTTCAGTACTTTGATTATGGTGCATAGTGTCCTGGGTTCAAACCTTATCATTGCTTTTTATTTTACTACTGTCCAGACAGGTTAGGGGGCGTGGCTGTGTTTAAGCAACTTTCCTCTACGTTGCTCCACGTTGCCCGATGGTGTGCTGGTTGGCACGGCACGCACCTCCACCCAAACCGATTGCGCTGGGTACAGCACTATTTAACTATAGGCAACTATTTTGCACTGGGTAAAGCATGATTTAGCTATGGGCAACTACATTGCACTGGGTAAAGCGTGAGTTACCTAGGGGCAACTATATTGCGCTGGGTTAAGTGTTGCTTAACTGCGGACAATTATATGTCAGGTTCCTTTATAAATATACGTTTTGTTCACTGATACATAAGCCATTTGAATGCTTTTTAGTAAAAGTTTCATCATATAGGTCAGGAATTATTTCATATACTAATTTGGAGCATAAAATAGGAAGGGGATTGGTGGAACTCGAACCGTGAATGCCTCCTCTTTGTGCAAACGCTCTACCACTATGCTATTACTATTTGGTGCAACTTGCATAAACATTCCTTATTATGCTCTTCCATGTCGAGATTGCTAACTGCTGCTAAGCAATGGGCACACCCACGCACACACGCGAAAATATGGGCAGCTATATTGGGAATTAGAAAAAAAAAATTAATGTTTTACTTTTTATAACTGTGCTGGGGTTTACAATGTCAGGGGTGGACATTTGAGCGGACTCGGTCTTGTGTGTTGACATTTTGTTTTTTCACACACTTGCAGGGGCGTAGACCTTTACACTGCTCGGCAGTCGGACATGCCCCCTGCTTGCCTGCACGGTCTGTGTTGGACTTGGGGTTGAGTCAGTGTGCCCTCATGAATATTCATGCCATGCTGGCATCATACCATTCAACTGCAGCCTCCGAGTAAGACTTATTTAGTCTTACACGGAGGATTCGTGAATCCGGGGGGATTAGGTACAAATATTATTACCATCTATTTATATTAAGTAATACATTTTGAAAGACTTCATCAATAAGGGTGACTATGTTAAATAACTGTGTGCTATAATCTTTTACTGAGGTTTTATATATGATAAATCTTACTTTTCTATGATTGAATTGCTTGTCATCTATCTTTCATGTAAATATTAATTACTTATTTTATTTATTTATTTACATTTGTTTACTGGGAAAGTCCAACTGGACACGGTTCCTTTTCAGCAGAGGCCCGGGGAGAAAACTCCACAGTACAATAGAATGCAGTACATGAGAGAACAAAATATAGAACATACAATTGATTTTAGTACATAATAGGTTAGAAGTTAACAGATTTAGTTAGACAGTACAGTAGACAGTCATTGAGGTACATAGTAAAAACATTGAGGTACATAGTCAAAAACTTAAAAAAAATAATGTTTTTTTTTTTTTACCGGTATCTGGGTTTACAAGCTTTTTAGGGCAAATCTGTTTATACTTATCTGAACATGTGACACACCATTAGATTGGTATGGATTAACCTGGAGTGTAACATCAGCATAGCCAATTAGTTAAGTAGTGGGTTTTAAGGAGTTTTTTTTTTAATTATTGAAGGAGGTGGTAGAAGTTATATGGATTGGTAGTGTGTTCCAGGTTTTGGCAATGGTGTTGGCAAAGAGTGATTTACCAGCATTGTTTTTATGTTGGATGATGGTTATTAGGTTCTGGCTGTTAGATCGCAGGGTTCTAATGGGAATGTGGGGCTGTATTAAATGCTGAAGTGCTGGGGTTAACTCAGGGAGTTAGTAGAGCTTGTGAGCTATAGAGAGTTGATTGAGCATGAGTATATGAGGCAACTCAAGCCAGTTAAACTGTTTTAGGGATAGACAGTGGTGGGAGCTGTAAGAAGCATCAGAAGCAAACTTGGCAATCTTATTATAACAAGATTCCATTTTATTTAGGTTTGGCGTAGATTAATCAAGATGGAAGAGGCGTAGAGGATGGTGGATAGGAGATGAGTCCTAGCGATGGTAACTTTGGTATGTTTAGTCATAAACTGTTTGTTCCTGTAGAGGAGGCCTAGCTTTTTATTGACTTTCTTGATAGTTTGTGCTCTGTGGATGTCGAATTTCAGGTTATTGTCTATCTCTACGCCTAGCAGTTTAGTGTGTGTGGTTGGACTAATTTGAATGTTTTCTTTAGAGTTGATGATGAAGTTGTTGCTCAGGGGAGGAGATCTACCTGGGCCAAAGTAAACTAGTTTGTTTTTTTGGGGTTTAAGAAGAAGTTTGATGTTAGTGAACCAGGTTTCGGCTAGGGTGAAGGTATTTTGGGTTAGGGTTTGTAGTTCACATAGGGTGGGGGTGGCACATATAGGGGTTGTGTCATCAGCATATTGTACTACTGTGGCAGTTGGTAAGGATGAAGATATCTGGTTAGTAAATAGAGAAAACAACAGAGGGCCAAGGATAGACCCTTGAGGGACTCCTATAGTTACTGGTAGCAGAGGGGGACAATTGGTCTTGCCATAGGACAGCTTGCTGTCGATCTTACAAATAGCTGTTAAACCATGATACAAAGGAGAGGCTTATATTTAGGGTAGATAAAGTTGCAAGAAGCATGTTGTGGTTTACCACGGCAAAGGCTTTTGATAAGTCTAAGAATATGGAAGAAGTGAATAGACCCATGTTTCTGTGGTGGATAACTATGTTGGTAAATGATAATAATGCTATTGTGGTGCTGTGGGAAGGTCTAAAGCCATGCTGGGATATAGAGAGTAGGTTGTTATTCTGGAGGTATTGCATAAGTTGAGTATGAACTACTCTTTCTAATATTTTGGATAATGGTGGTAAGATATCTATAGGGCGATAGTTGGTAAATTCTAAGGAGTTATCTCCTTTGTGCAGTGGGATGATATGGGAGGTTTTCCAAGAAGCTGATACTTTGCATTCTGACAGAGATCTATTAATTATAATGGAGACTTATACAATAAGTAGACATTTATATTGTATTAGAATTCTGTCTAATCTACAATAGTACTATATCTGTTCAAATCTACAATAGTACTATATCTGTTCAAAATAATATAAATATTGCTTATTCCTGTTACAAATATTCTCCATATGATAATTCAATTTATGGAGCTCAGATGTTCTGGATTGTCAAGGTATGAGTGATAATCTGATGGACTTAGGTTTATCCATCAGATTCGGAATGATTTTCATTCCACGGCTAGTGCTGATCTTAGTTTTGTTAACATTTATTAATTTAAATTTGCTATTTCACAAAAACATTTTAGTATGCCTGACCAAAATATTACTTTGTTGGTAAACACTCAAAGTATACAACTGATAATTTCCTTTACAAGCTCAAACATATACTTTATAGTTAGCAGAGGAAACTGTTTAATAGTCACAATAAAACAAAAAATACATAGTCTAAATAACCTAAGATGGATTTAACTTTATTATCTTTAAATATCAATGGCTTAAACAATCAAATCTACTGAAATGTTTAAAACTGAACAAATCACAAATTGTCTTCCTTCAAGAAACTCATTTGAAAACAAATGACAATTACAAATGGAATCCTAAGGAATATATGATATTGTCGAGATCCACCTATAAGACAAAAACAAAAGGGGTAACATTTTTGTGGAAAACAAATGTGATTAACCCAGAAATCATTTATAAGTATGAAGCTAAAGAAGGGCTTAGGGCATTAGTAATAGATAAATATAATAACAGAATATGGACCCTAGCCAATCTATACTGGTTTCCAGACATTGGATCAGGAACTGTTAAAAAACACTTGGATTTCATTTCCAATAATTATAAAGGCAACCTGATATTAGGAGGAGATTTTAATGGTATATTTGCTGTTTCTGAAACTACAAATAAAAGACCACTGCGTACATCTGCTGTATCAAAAGCTTTAAACAAGTGGGTAGAATCATTTCATCTTGTCGATACTTTCACATTTAAAGAAGATAAATCGTTGTTTTCCTACCAAGATCACAGATTTGGTACCCAAACTAGAATAGATAAAATAGTTGCTGCCCATGACTTACACTCTAAAATCATTAATTTCACAATCACTCCCTGCCCCTTTTCAGACCACAATTCATTGATACTAAAACTTCAAAATGGGTACAAATCATTAATCTTTAACTCCAGAATTCCAGCATATATAACTAAAATTAAAGAGTTCAAACCCTGGTTATTATCTGAATTACAGTTCTTCTTAGATATTAAATACACCACAGAGATAAATAAAATAATGATATGGGACTCATTAAAAACTTAGATACATGATAAAACCTTAACATGGTATAAAAAAATCAGAGAATGGGATTCTGAATTATTAGACCTACAATCCAAACTTTTGTCAGTAAAAGCAGAAAAAAATCAAAATTATTTGGAGATGAAAAAGAAATTGGAAGTATTAAACAATAAATATAATTAAATTGTAGCACACAATACTAGTTTAGCTTTAGAAAAACTAAAAATACGTTGGCCACTTCTACCGAATATCTACATAATTTATCCTCAAGAATCAAAATACAATCAAAAGCTAATAACATTAAAAGTATCTTCCATGAAAAGAAAGGGAAAAATGTCTCAGAGGGTCTATATCACGAAATTGAACTTCCAAAATGTCGAACATCATAGGTTTGAACTTGGAAGATTAAATTCGGATAACATTGAAACTTCAAAACAGCAAATTTTTTCCCCTGTTCCGGAAAACACACACATAACACAATCACACCAAACGCCTTCAAAACCTACACTAAACCTAACATATACCACTATCTATGCACTATCCTTAACCCAGCCCTAACCCTTAAGTCTGTCACTACTGCACACTTACCTGACCCACGCCCTAACCCTAAAGTCCATCACTACCCATTCGTACACTTACCTTGACCCGGTCTGAAAATGCCGAAGCCACAGAAATGGCCAACCAAATTCTGTCCCTGGCAAAGAATTCAGGTTTCCGTGGCTTCAGCATTCTCACCTTTTGAACTGCCAAGTTTGGCCTTCTGGTATTTGGCGTTCTTAACATTCGATTTTGCGATAGGAACCCGTCTCGGATATAGGAGACATTCTTGATGCCTATAGAAATCACTATATGGAACATTTCCAAAAATAAAATATACATATCTACCAATTAAATATAGATGAAAAATGTTCTAATATAAAAAAAAATACCAGAAACATTAAAACTAGATCTGCAAGCATACATATCCTACAAAGAAATTACAGATACAATAAAAGAGGGTAAAATAATAAAGCTCCAGGTATAGATGGCATAATTATGGAAATATATAAACTTTTTCCTTCAAAGATACTATCCCTTTTCCACAAAACTCTATTAGAAATTCAGTCACAAGCTTTAATACCACCCTCTTGGAGATATTCCTTAATTACACCAATCCTAACGGAAAACAAATCCCGAAACCTCTGTACCTCATATGGACCTAAATCATTATTAAATAATGACTATAAGATATTTATGATTATATTAAGTAGCAGAATGAAAATACCACTATCCAAAACAATATATAATAGACACACACTCATGACAATATTAAAAGGATAATTTCTCTTATAGATTATGTTAATAAAGAAAATAAAAAACACTCACAATTGGCTTAGATATAGAGAAAGCCTTTGATTCCCTAAACTGGACTATTTATTCAAAATTCTGGTTTTCTTTGAATTTCCTCCTTCCTTTGTTCATCATCTAAAGAATATATATACAAATGATTTAGTGTATGTTAAGCTAGGTCCTTTCATCTGCTAGATGGGGTCCAGGGAAATAAATATTGTGGGAAGAAATATACAAGGAATTGTTATGACTAGGCTTGTATAGGCCCTAGGGCTGATAGCCTAGTACCAACCTATGAACCTATGAATCTATACATATAACAAAGGGTACTAAACAAGGATGTCCCATCTCACGGATTATATTTGCTTTGGCTATTGAAATATTGGCAGATTCAATATGTAACAATACAAAAATCAAAGGATTAGATGTTTATGAACAATACAATTCCAATGTAATACTCTTTGCTGATGACATATTATTAACATTATCCAATGCAAAAGAGACATTAGAAGAATCAGGCATTTTAATTGTCACATTTTACAGGACTTCAGGACTCCATTTTAATAAATCAAAATCAAAATGTTTATTTTTAAATAAAAAAAAGAATTGCAGTTGAAGGGGAATCACATTATGGGGAAACAAGAATCTACCTTAAAATATCTAGGAATTGAGGTATGCAAGGATAAGAATGAATTAGTCTAAAAAAACTGCAATAATATCATCAATACAATTATAATCTCTGTGGAAAAGTGGAATAAAATAATATTAACATTTGAAGATAGACTACAGTTAATAAAATGCTTTTACTATCCAAGATTCTATATATAGCTTTGGCAATACAACTGTTACCAGAAAGGAATATACTCAAAGAAATAAACTAATGCCTAATAAAATTTTTATGGTTTCCCAAAAGAAACAGAATAGCTTTAATACATCATATCAGACCATGGAAACAGGCAGGATTAAACTTTCCTGATATAGAAACATATATAAAAGCATCAATCTAAAACAATCTCAAACTGGATATGTCCAAATTATTCTGCAAATTGAAAAGAATTACTCACTGTAATATCAATAAATGAATTTGATTTACAAAAAAAAAATCAAATAACAGATAAAAACAATTTTCCATGGCACATATGTATTAGTATGCAATATAACATAACTTAGCTCACTAAAACTCATGAATAATTAATACACATAACTTAGCTCACTAAAACTCATGAATAATTAATACACATAACTAAGCTCACTAAAACTCATGAATAATTATTACACTGACTCATTTAGGAAAATTATTAATGCAAATATAGATTTAAAAATCTGGTTTGATCTTTTAACAGCATTCATAGTTACAAAGATCTATCCACATAAAATATACAGAGAAATAATTAATTCCTGGGAACAGAAAGGATTTTTTGTTGTTGGTTTCAATGTATCAAAGAACTAAATGTTTTGGATATGCAAACAATAGAAACAACATACAAAATTCCACAACATGATTGGCTAACTATGCAAAGCATTCTGATGTATTCGCAAGATTTATGCAAAATAATTAGTAATTTTTTCATTTAAAGAAATACCTAAACTTATGAAATACTTACATGAAATCATATATAATGATTATGGCATGGGAAATAGTATTTCAAAATTTTACAAGATATTCCCCCGGATTCATGAATCCTCCGTGTAAGACTTAATAAGTCTTACTTGGAAGCTGCAGTTGAACGGCATGATGTCAGCATGCCATGAATATGCATGAGGGCATGCTAACCCAACCGTAAGTCCTACATGGACTGTGTAAGAAAGCAGGGGGCGTGTCCGACTGCCGAGCAGTCTAAATGTCCATGCCCCTACAAGTGTTGAAAATAAAAGGAAATAAACAAGAGCGAGTGGACTCAAATGTCCCTGCACCCAACACCTCACTGTGTGATATTGTAAACCCTCATCACACATCTAAAATGCATAACCTTAAATTTTTTTTTTTAAATACCCAAAATAGCTGCCCGTATTTGCGCATGTGTGCGCAGGTATGCCTATTGCTTAGCTACAGTTAGCAATTCTGACATGGAAGAGCATAAGAAAGAATGTTTATACAAATCACACCAAATAGCAATAGCGTAATGGTAGAGCGTTTGCACAAAGAAGAGGCATTCATGGTTTGAGTCCCACCACTCCCTTTTGTATTTATTTTTTAAATCAGTGTATGGAATAATATCCAAGATATATGTTTAAACATAACTAAAAAGCATTGAAATGGCCAATGTATCAGTGAATAAAATAAATATTTTAAATGATCCTAATATAAAATTGCCTGCAGTTAAGCAGTGCTTCACCCAGCGCAATATAGTTGCCCCTAGCTAACTCGCGCTTTACCCAGCACAATGTAGTTGCCCATAGCTAACTCACACTTTACCCAGTGCAATGTAGTTGCCCATAGCTAAATTGCGCTTTACCCAGTGGAAAATAGTTGCCCATAGCAAAATAGCGCTTTACCCAGCGCAATTGCTTTGTGCGGAGGTGCGCGCCGCGCCAACCAGCACACCATCGGGCAATGTGGAGCAACGTAGAGCAAAGTTGCTTAAACACAGCCACACCCCCTAACTTTTCTGGACAGTAGTAAAATAAAATGCAATGATAAGGTTTAAACCCAGGACACTGTGCACCATAATCAAAGTACTGAACCACTAATATATATATGTATATATATATATATATATATATATATATATATATATATATATATATAATAATTGCTGCAGTGGCGGGATGTCTGGTGCTGTTTAGGGTACACGCTTTTGAGCGCAACGCTAGGGCATGGAGGACTCAAGGTATATGGTTTGGCTCCTATTCCATCGGCATGAGACTTGACTCCTGCAGGGCCAGTGCCAAGGAACGGAGTATAAGGTGGAGGCTTGGAACCGGTTGACTCATGAACTCACCAGTGCCACAGGCATCCATCCCTCGGACTGGTGAGCAGGTTCATCACCACCATGCAGACCTGAAGAGGTGGAAGTAGGACCTTCTGTACCAGTGGATCCAGGAGGCCCATCAAATGCAGGACGCCCCACTACTAAGTAGGTAGCCATGGAATGCAGTATGTAAGATAAGCTAATATAGTCTAAATAATGGATAGGTATGTCTCAATATCCCTTTATTTGCTCCACAGCTGCAGGTGCTTGTGCAATGAATCAGCAAGCCTATGCAGATAGGCTGCTAAGGCTGCACCACCAGGCAGGTTAGTAAATATTCTGCATGTATTGTTACATGATATATGTCAGTTAACATGACAAAAGTGTTTCAGCCAAATAATACAGCAATAAAATATCCTGATTAAATCCTCTGCATGTACTTTTATATAACAAATGTTAGTGATCCAGAAATAGAGTTTACTAACCCAACAATCAAGGAAAATAATTCTGGAATACTATCCCTGCATGTACTGTCATAACATATAAGTGAGCAGGCCTGAAAAAGAGTGTTGTAACCTATCAAGAAAGGTATAATATGTCCTGAATATGTCTTCCGTATGCACTGTAATAACAAGTAAAGGAGAGAGCCTGTAGAAAAGAGTGTTCAATGTAATTAATAAAGGTATAAAACTTGGAGTGTGTCTGTGTCACTTACTTTGAAATGTTGTTGTACCCTTGCAATAAAAAATAGTACTGTTGTATTAGGTGCTGTCAACCCACAGTTGTGCAGTCCCATAGGAAGTGGATGAAGGAAGTGGCAGTAGCTGTGAAGTATAAAACATTCATTCCCTGAATAATTCCTCTGCATGTACTGTTACATATCATAAGTCAGACAGCCAGAAATAGAGTGTAGTAACCGAATCAATAAAACAAAAACATGTCTGGAATACTATCTCTGCATGCACTGTCATAGATAAAAAGTGAATGAGCTTGTAAAACAGTCTTGTAACCTATCAATAAAGGTATAACATCTCCTGAATATGTCTACTGTATGCAGTGTAATGTCAAATACAGGAGTGAGCCTGTAGAAAAAAAAGTTTTAATGTAAATAAGAAAGGTATAATACTTGCAGTTTGTATGTGCCAGTTACTTAGAAATGTTGTTGCACCCTTGCAGTGAAGAAATGTTACTCTGTTGTAGTAAGTGCTGACAACCCCCAGTAGTGCAGTCCCATATAAAGTGGATGAAGGAAGTGCCAGTAGCTGTGAAGTATGCAACAGTCCTAAACAGTTGTGAAATGGCTGACATGCATAGGTAAATCTGGCACACGAGTAGCCTGTCAAGGTGTTCCCCAGAAATGTTAGTGTGCTACCTGAAAAGTAGAGTTGTGTGAAAACAAGTGAAAAAGCCATGTGAACACATCCAGATGTGCAGATACATAAACAAGTCAATTTAATACAAGTATGTAGCAGTAACATCTGCATCCTGGACAGTTACCATGTCAGATTTAGGCCAGGTATATCACGAAGTAGCAAAACCCATAACGCAATCAAATGCATGTTGCCTAGTGTAGGAATACATGTAGGGGATATACACCTGCAGTCAATAGGAATGTAGTGTACAGTTAAATTACTAATAAGATGTTAATGGAGGTTTCTTTTTACACCCTACTCCATGTGCATAAACAATGCAATTCCACACCTCAATGGGTATGTCTAATCTCATAACATTTGTTGGGACATATGTCCTATTGTTATATAAAATCTGCACTTATGTTTATGCATGTCCCCTGTTAAAACACCACAATCTTGGTGGCCTGTTGCCACCAATCATCCCTGCATGCTGTTGGAATGTCCAGTGCCATTCAATACTTGCATGTGTTATGCTTGCTTTTCAACTGTTTTAACCCTGGTGTGTTGGGTTAATGGGAATATTGCTGCATGCTGTTACAACTAATTTGGAATGCTGTTGTCTATGTTGTAATTAAACACACCTAATCACAGAATGTATGGGAAGGCTGGTCCCAGCGGACCCACCTGTCCCTCCTCAGCTGGCAGTTGCACCTGGCACCAGCAGATCTGGTGCACAGCCCGGGCCACCTTACTCCATAGGTCCTGTGTCACCTTCGGGTGGAAGCACTACAGGGGATGGGGCTCACCCCCCCTCCAAGCGTGGATGGAGAAGGGCCTCCTGTCACCCTCCGAAGGGTCCGGGTTGTGGTGCGTAGGAAGATCCAACGTTTAGTCGCTGATCCCCTACGCCAGCTCGAGGCAAGAGTGGCGTGACTCATGGGTGAGTCTGCCCCTCCTACGCAGCCCACAGCACAGCGACCCTCAGGTCTGTGAAGGTCCAGTGGTGACTGCCCATGGGTGGGGATCTCAGTCCCACTGTTACCATCTGTGGGCTCATGGGCTTGCGATTTCCAAACATCCATTCCCATCAATTGTGTTCACCTACCCCTTGTGTCATACTCCACCCCTGTATGCATCTTGTTTGTCTTGTCTGTTTACCTACCCAGCCTACCTCTCCAAATATACCTACTTCCTCTACCTCACTTTCCACTCTCCCCTGAAAAAAAAAAGGGCAATTTGTACCTGAAAAAAAATTATGCCCCATACATAGCTTCCCATTTCGCACACATGTCCATTGGACATGTACACTGATAATTCTAATTGGCAGTACAACAAATTATGTTGTCCTCACCCCTCTCTCAGGGGTGGAAGGTTTCAAATTTCACTCCAAATTTTCAACATATGCACAGCTGTTGCTGGTAAAGAAATGGGCAGCTATGGACCTTCCCTATACCCGTCCTGCACATCCTGAGCTTGTTTTCCTACTGTCTTTCCCTCTCTGTGCCCCCTTTTTCATTACTTTCCTATTTCCCCATTTTCTTTTCTTTCAAAGAAATTAGCGCGGGGGTTAGCGGGAATAAGCACTTTTAAGCAGTAGTAAGCGGGATTAAGCAAGTGTGCGCATGTGTGCGATTAGCTAAGTGTCACGCAAACCTGTGCAAACCCACTTACAACTGCTTAAAAGTGCCTTAGTCACTCTATGGCAGGGCCCTTGTTCTGCTGAGCAGCAAAATAAAAAAACCTCTGCCAGTCTCGAAACCCAGACCATTGGCACAATAGACTACAAGAATTACCACTAAGCCACAGCAGATATACAAATAACTTGGTTCTGAAATAAATATATCATGCATTACAATGAGGGAATGTAAATGGAAATTAGGAATGGTATAACAAAAACCCTTTTCTGTGGGTCTTTACCAGCAGTGGTTGTGGAATTGCATGACATGACTGTGAAAGGAGAACCAGCCATCCTAGCAGGGAATAATGTTAGAGTAGCACCTTACAAACACCACACAGTATCAGACCAGGATAAATACTGGCCACAGGAATTCAGTGCAATAACTACATCTGTAAGGCAGTTAATTGTGTAAGTGAGTAAAAAGTACATACCCCCATGTATCCTGTGTTAGCATTTGGAGGGGTGTGTACATGTCTACACTGAGATGTGTGTACTGGAAGCAGCAACATTCAGGTATGAGTACAACATGCATATAACTGGATACAACCCTAGCATCAGATAAGAGACATATACCAACCTTCAGACTGACACAACAGTGTACAGAGCAAACAAGAATGGGCCCCACCTTTGAAATCAGAAAGGGCTATGCCTACCTAACCTAGCATTTTATAGCAGTGGGCTGCAATCACAGTGAGTAATGCAATCACCAAACAGCAGGCTGCATGCAATTACTGAATGGTGGGCAGCAATTGGTGCAGAGGCTGTCACATGCACAAGTGCAGATACCTAGAAAAGCAGGCTGTACCTGCAGTCCACACATGCAATTATATCTTTGCAGGTGCTGTGAGATAGAGAGCGAGAGGGAGAGAGACAGAGACAGAACAGAGTGAGAAACAGAGACCAAAGGTTAAATAGAGGACAAAAGCCCAAAACAAACCACCAATAAAAAAAAAAAACTACAAAACCGTAACACATGGAGCAGGGAAATACAAAGGTAAGGTATGTAACTCACATGTATGTGTTGGCATGTTGTAGATGTTCCCGAAGAGTACTCTACACACTGTAAATCATCCATGTGTGGCAGCAGTATGTATCTATCTGTATCTGCACATGTGCATTGGGCAAGGGACATACTACAACTGCTAGTGAAGGGTGGACAGCTATCTGTCAGTGAAGGTTGATGTGTGCATATATCCATGTAGGTCGTAGTGTGTGGCCTAGAAGACAGCATGCAGTACGCAGGAGTGGCCTTAGGTCAACTGGTGCCCTAGGCAAAAGGGCCCCACGGCACCGCCCTACCACACTTCCTGGTGCCCCCATCCTTGTGTTCACATAAATAGTGGAAAAGCACCCCTGCTATAGCGGCGCCCTAGGTGGCCGCCCAGTAGGCCTATGCCTAAGGCCAGCTATGGTATTGTTGATATATGTAATGTGGTGGTTAAATGCTGTGGGTCAGATTTGTCAGATCTGATGTGTTACAGACAGTGAGGCCTGCTAATGTTACAAGGGCTGAGGACACCCACATGCATTCTACACAACACTGTGCAATTTAATCACATACCTGTACATCCCCCAACAGTCACATAAGTGATATCCCCACCATGAAAGGTGGACTGTACATGTGCCTATATGCACATCTATGTGTACAGCAATGGATGTGTACATGTATGTGTATAGATATGCATATATATATATATATATATATATATATATATATATATATATATATATATATATATATATATATATATATATATATATATATATATATATATATATATATATATATATATATATATATATACATATAGAGAGAGAGACAGAGAGACAGAGACACGGGTCATATGTACCACAACAGGTGTGTGGTGACCAAGGCATCGACTGTAGACAAGTGTTGATACTGCAGTGCCATTCCACCTTCCCAAAACAGTGTACCCATTAACTACCACATAGGCAGAGATCTACCTAACAGTGAAGGTGTGATAAGGGAACATGGGACACAGGTGGACAGTAGCCTCCACTTTGATGAAGACAGTGCCACACTACACCTGTAATCTGTCTGTGTGGTATGTGTCATGACAACAGGTGTGTCATCTATGGAAGTATAGGGTAGAGTTCCCCTCTATTCATCACAATGCCCTGTGTGGTATGTACTTCACATGATAACTACACCAGGTGAACAGTCCACAGACAGACCTCCCAAAGGGTAATACTGTCCGCAAACAGATGCCCTATGCAGACTGACTCACAAAACCACAACTACACTGTATTGCATACTGGCCACACAGAGCTGACCTCTGCTGGACATACAGAGATATGTCACACCCATAGCTGGGTGACAACCACCATGGCAACATATCACAATCCCTCCAGGATACACGCTCTAGGGCCCTAAACCTTGTCAGCTCACTAAACAGCACATGCTGGAGGAATAGGCTCCCATCTCAGACATATGCCATACACTGGAATAGACCACATAGCAATAGCAAACAAGGCTCCTCCTTAGCAGTTGTTGTAAATACCCCTGATGATTGTGTGGGAGATTGTTAATACACCCCAGGAAACACCTTTGTGGTTCAGGTTGGCAGGGGCAAGTGAAATCAAAGTACATGTGTGTTAAAGGCCAGGGTAGCATATGGCTAGGCTGCCGTAGGCCCTAGGGCCAATAGTATATTACCTACCTATGACACTATGCACTCACACATGTACTTAATGCAATAGCTGCTATGTGAGGTTGAATAAGTGTAACACTGAATGTGTACAAGGTCTGTAAATGTGTGATAGCTTAGTGTGATGTTGTATCTGACATGGTAGTGCCTATCCTAGTTGCGAGGACAGCAACTGATGTGTAATGTACTGTTAGGCAGACATAGTAGTACGGCATATGATGTGACGTAGTTCTCCGTTGATGAATGTGGTGTCTCATTGTAGGCTAAAACAATGCATGTATGCTTAATGAGTGGTACTGCTTGTGAATCCATCACCAATATGAACTGTAGTACTACCTGAAGCTGTAGGCCTAAACAGCACAGTATGGTGTGCATTCACATTGCTTGGAAACACTGTCATGTGTGTTTCTTGTAGTCTGCACAGAGGACAGACTGCAGGCATAAGGGTGTGTAAGTAGTGGCACACAGCACCATATGGTACACAGGTAATGCTCATCTGTGTTGGCATGCAGTGGTGCGTTGTATGTTTGCCTGATGTGTGTGTGATTATGCCTGTACAATGGCTGCAATCATATGTGTGTTACAGGGTTAACATGTGTATCCAGCAACATATATAGTATGTTACAGCAATATGCCACCTATAGTAACAACTGGACACATCTGTTAGGCAGGGCTATGGCATCAATGACTAGGGTGGTTGATTGGTACTACTGTACCTGTACTTTACATCCATTGCAACAGATGATATCTCTGTTCATGCATTGGTGTGATATACCCCTCTGTCTTGAGGTTGTGCAATGTGTCACAAACAGTGTGTCGGGTACTGTTGTATAGTGGTGTGATATATAGAGTCTGCCAGGCAGTGTTAGTTAGTTGTGGCCTGAGAACCAATAAGTGTTATTGAATGTGTGTAACCTCTGACAGGCAATAGGATGGTGTATATGTCAGTAAAGTGATATCTGTGGGTAAAGGTGTAAAGTGTGCCACAGGACACTCTCACACATATTGTTCGTATCTTTTTCAGCCAGATGGCTCACCAACGCAACCCAGTGTAGACAGCAGATGAGGAAGAGGTGATACTCAACAGCCTTTTGCAGCAGTACACAATGCACTTCTCCAGAAGCAGCCAGCACCAGCAGGGGTGGACTGCACTGTGGCAGGAACTTGTTAGTTGGGTAAATGACATAGGCATGCATAACCTGACATATGAGCAGGTACGCCATCACTGCAGTGATTTAATTAGACAAGTCCGGCGGCATGCATCTGATATCCAAAGACAGCAGCTTGCCACAGGTGGTGGGGTGGCCATTCACCCCCACCCCTCACCAGAGTGGAAGAGCTGCTCCTAAGCATGGTGGCTTCTGGACAACAGCTACATCAACATCTGACATGTGTTGTAATGGAGGCCGGAGCCACCCAGCACATCCACCCGGAGCAAGAAGGTAACATGCCCTATCTGTAGACTACAGTTAACTGTATTGTTAGATTATGTGTATGTGAGATGTGTACTGTGTGTTTAGCAGTTCTGCTGCCTAGTGTTGCACAATACAGATAGTTTGAATAATATCCTACACCTGTGACTGTTGTCTGTTGTTGTACTGCAGTTTAGCATACCTACTGTTGCAATGCCACAGTTGTGGCCACTGATGAACCCTCTCATATTCTCGTAGGTCCCTCTGGTGTGATGGCAGGGCAGCTGATCCATGCTGGTGAGTGTGTTACACCTGCAATGCTGGTAATGAAATCTGCATGTCATAGGTGAGGTGTAGGCCATGTACACATAACACACCTACGCATAATGCATGCCATGCATGTTTGCTGTGAGACGTTGCACAGATCAGTAATGTCAGTAGCTGCCTCAATGACATGCAATACACAGAGCATGACACACCGTTGTGGCAACCCAGTACTGCACATTGGATAGGCATAGTTGCAACACCTGTACACAACATAAGACATTTATCACATGCAGTACACAAAGTCATGCTACATATGGCGTAACCACACACCCGCTGTAAGGTCACACGTCAGTATCCCACATGTCATCCACACACATGATGTACGTCAGGGGTAGAGGCCTATCATGGGGCTGTGCAACACTCTTCAACACATAACACAGTCATGTTAGGAAATGCTTCCTACTGGGCACCTCATACACCCATGTACAAAGTGGCTGTGTAATAGTGAATGTATCCACAGCACTGCAGTTCAGGTACAGCATGCTAGGCGGTGGTCTGTCACACAGTAGTAGCCGTGAGTGACCACAAGATGCATGATGATGATGGCACATGGTACTACATCCCATCCAGTTACAGTGATCACAGTACTACACATAGCAGTATTTGCTGTGCACCTCATTGTTCTGTGTGTGCAAACATATGCACCTATACACACCATGCATAGCATGTTGTGTGTGTGTTTACATATGCTAGTATGCTCATCTTGCACAACAGTCGCCATCTGTACAAAGAGTCACATATATGTCCTGGAATGCCATTGGGTGTATAGGTCACATGACACACATTGGGTATGTGTGGTGTTTAATGTTGCAGTCATGTAGCATGCCATGTCATGGCTGGCAACAACGTATCTGCAATATGTCCCACACGCAGCATAACCACTGTGAAATGTCCATGTCATGCATTGGGATTCCTTCACATCTACATGCACCACTCATCCCATGTCTGTACATTGCATGCATTTGCTACACCTGTGCCCACTATTATGTGCTATGGACACAGACACTGTCAACAGACATGGCAATCTATGTGTCACACAGATAACACATGCAGCCATGATATGTATACCATTGAGTGATGGTGCACATGACATTGCAGAGCAGATAATACTTGCACAGCAATGTTGTGTCCATGTACACATTGTATCCCAGGGTGTAGCCAATCACTGAACAACTACACACATGCATTAAAGCCATGTATAATATCATTAGATAGGGCTGTCTACACTTGCACTGCATGGTGTTGAGCAACACATGGTCTGCCTACTGACACGTGTGTGGTGACTGTTTGTCTTGTGATACTGTCACCCACCATCACCCACTATTGTGTATGTGTTGGATTGCTCGTGTGTGTGTGTGTGTGTGTGTGTGTGTGTGTGTGTGTGTGTGTATTTGTGCTGTGGTTTGCAGTGTATTTCTGTGCATGTGTGCATGTGTGCATGTGTGCATGTGTTCATGTGTGCATGTGTTCATGTGTGCATGTGTGCATGTGTTCATGTGTTCATGTGTGCATGTGTTCATATGTTCATGCGTGCATGTGTGCATATGTTCATGTGTGCATGTGTTCATGTGTGCATGTGTGCATGTGTGCTAACATCATGTACAGATTGTAAAGTGCATTTCTTGTCTTCCTTCCATAGGTGCTGAGTTAGGTGTGGCTGAATGTAGCAGGGAACCTGATATCACCGCCACTAATAGTGGAGATGATGAGACATGTATTGTGGTACAGAAAGGTCTGACAGGGTCTGTCGTTGGTCCACCAATCGACAGTACACAGTGGTCAACCCCATCTATGTGCACACTCATACTGCCAATATATCCCTCGTCACCAGTGGCCGTAGCTGAGGGACAGCATACAGTTATCATTGACCAGGAGAGTGTGGTACCTATGGCACGTGCATCACCTCACAGCAGCCATAGCCAGATTACCGGAATGGTACCACATAGGCGGATGTCTAGGGGTTCTTGGGGGAGCACCACTGGTCGTATTGCCCCTGGCAGACGTGCCCCCGGAGGTATTACAACCTCCAGTATGTTTTGGGCTGTAATGCAGGCACAGGTACTTATGGAATGGTACACCTGACAGGGACTAAGGGCGCAGAGGGCACATTACACTGCTATCAATGACAGCATCCATGACCTTGCCGGTGCCATCCGGAATTACACCGAGGTCATTGATAGCCATTGGAGGGAGACATTAGATGTCCTTCATAATGTGTTAGCCATGAGCCAGGACTGTGCAGGAAGGATGAGAAGCCAATGCGGACACATGCCAGCAACAGCATCAGCTGGCAGACATCACGGACGGACCACGGATCACAGCCACTCCCGTAGTGGCAGTACCAGCCCCAGCAATGCTGGGGCTGGCCTGTCCATAGACCGTCCTACTAGACCACATGCACATGGAACTGGCCAGTCCCAGCAGGGACATAGGTCCAGTCATCATACCGCTGCCTCTGATGATAGCACCCAGTCAGAGTTGGTACCCGATACTGCCGATAGCACCCCTGCTAGGCACAGGCACTGTGTCTGTGGCTGGAGACAGTGATCTGTATGGCCTAGCAGGTACAGTCTGTGGCTATCCCACAACCGTCCGTATATAGCAGCCACATGGTGGAGTTGTGTGCATGCAGACACACACACATTTACCATACAACTAGGGCTCACACATCCACACACACATTACATCAACATTGGCCCATGCAGTACTCTTGTCCCTCACACACACACACGCACACACGCACACACGCACACACACACACACACACACACACACACACACAGACATGCCCAATGGATGGGTCAATGTCGGGCTCTGGCAAACCTACAACACACCCTGTGCATATGATGACACCTGTGCCACCTCCTGTCATCTGTCACATTGATGCAGGAATAGGCTAACATGGTTCTGATGCACAGGGTGACATTATAGCAGTGTAGCAATAGTAGCAAGTTGCCAACAGGAAGGTGTACTGATATCCTTGTAGGTATATCTGAGCAGGCATTATGCATCACAGCTCTGATAGTCATTGTAGCATTGTTTACACCAGTGTTAGGTCTGAGTATGTATTGTCCACCCATGTGCCACTTGGCTGAAGTGTACAGTGTTGCCAGCATGTGTTAGTGAGTGGACAGTACGTGTGTGATGTGTGCATTACAAATTAGTGGGTGTACATCTGTGAACATGGTGTGTGCGCACTGTCTGCATGTACATGCATAGTTTACACGTGGGATGTGCGACATACCCTGTTCTACACATTGTTAACATCTCATGGTATCTTTCAATGGCCAGTATGCATTCTACTACAGATATGTACTAACATGGGTACACATGTGTGTATGACATGGGTTGGCTATATGCTGTGGGTGATACCGTTGATATCTGTCAGTGATCTGCAGTCTGGCAGTATACACCACCTCAACAGCATGACTATAACCAATCATTAGATGATGTCCTGACAAATAACTCACAGTTGTAGGGAACTCAGTAACAGTTGGATCCTTACAGTACTATACTATAACAGTAACCAGTGGTATTGACCGCCACACGTTCCTGGCACCACACCTTTGTGGCATAAAGCCCTCTTTGGTACATGCAAACATACTAGGGATATGTCCATCCACATCTGGAAATGCATGCATTGGCCTACACTGCATTCCCCGGATGGGACGCATATCCTACACAAGATTATCATACAGACAGATACCTGTTGTCCAATACATGCTGTATAGCAGTACACCGTCTATGACATAGTCATCCACATTTACTATACATACTATCCCGACAGTACCACATAGGTGGTAGCCCTGAACATGTATGTTGGGTACCAATGTGTACAGACAGACAAGTGTTATGTCATCTGTCCCTTGGTATCCACATATCCATAGGTATTGTGGGGTCCCTCGGTATTTCACATAACACATTAGGGGCCTGCATGCATATCCACAGGGCTGGTGCACACCTATCATGACTGTCCATTATTGCCAGTCATTGTTGTGTATGAACATGTCTGACATATACCCCAGCAATTATCCTCACTCACAGTACTCTATAGTACGTGTCATAGGTGTGTGTGGCAGGGATGTCCTTGACCACGGATCACTACATTGGCCGGTCTTGATGCATACATACATATGTGACCTATGATTTGAGAAGCAGCAGCACAATCTGTCAAAGGTTACAAATGTATTCATGTAGTATGCAGGCTTCACACCTATGTACTGGTTGAGGTCACATGTACACAAATCTATTTGACACACAGATACCTGATGTGTGCAATGCACATACTATTTGAAACATATGTCATACTGTAGTAAAAGCAAAACCCACACTGTATTGACCACCTGTGGCACACACACTCAGCATTTGCAGGACTCAAACCCCTATCTAATTATGTTATGATACTAGAGAAATACGCATTAACATGGTACGCTATATGCATTACTGGGTGGTTTCTGTTCTCCTTGAATAATTGTAGGATGCTGACATCATCAGACTTTCCGAAGAGCGATGTACCTCTTTTAAAATGTGTGTTCACAGTCTCCAAAAAGGTTACTCCTCTCAAAGAAAATCACACACACACACACACTTGGAGTTTGCAGGACTCAAATCTCTACCTGACTATGTTATGACACTTGTGAGATACGCATTAAAACGACACACTATTTGATTTACTGAGAGCATTTGTTTCCAAAGCTCTATTTGTAGGATGCTGATATCATCACACTTGGCAAAGAGGTATTCACCCCTCCTAATGTATTTCCACAGTCTACAGAAAGGCCACTCCTCTCAAAGGCAGTCTCACATATACACTCAGCACTTGCAGGATTCAAATCTCTACCTAACTATGTTATGATACTAGTGAGATACGCATTAACATGACACGCTATTTGCTTTATTGGGAGCATTCTTTTCCAAAGCTCTATTTGTAGGATGCTGTCATTATCACACTTGGCAAAGAGGTATTCACCACTCCTAATCTATTTCCACAGTCTCCAAAAAGGCCACTCCTCTCAAAAGCAGTCTTACACACACACATTCAGCATTCAAACCCCTACCTAACTATGTTATGATACTAGAGAGATACGCTTTAACATGGTACGCTATATGCATTACTGGGTGGTTTCTGTTCTCCTTGAATATTTGTAGGATGCTGACATCATCAGACTTTCCGAAGAGGGATGTACCTCTTTTACAATGTGTTTTCACAGTCTCCAAAAAGGCTACTCCTCTCAAAGGAAATCATACACATACACACATCCCCACATTTGGTGTTTGCTGGATTCAAACCCCTACCTAACTAGGTTACGACACTAGTGAAGTACGCCTTAACATGACGTGCTATTTACTTTACTGGGAGCATTCATTTCCAAAGCTCTATTTGTAGGATGCTGACATCATCACACTTGGCAAAGTGGTAGTCACCACTCCTAATGTGTTTCCACAGTCTCCAAAAAGGCCACTCTTCTCAAAACCAATCACACACACACACACACACACACACACACACACACACACACACACACAGCAAGTGCAGGATTCAAACACCTACCTAACTATGTTATGAGACTAGTGAGCTACGCATCAACAAAACACACTATATGCTTTACTGTGTGGTTTCTATTCACATGCTATATTTGTAATTTGCTGACATCATCAGACTGGACAAGGTAATGTGTGTGCACTTAGTGTTATACAATCCCAGGAATGAACCTTGTGGGTCAGCAGGTGTGAACATCTTGAACAGGAATACACAATGTATACCTGGTGTGATCTATCTGTGGACAAATTACCATTCCTTCATATGACAATACATATTCAGGCATGGATTGTAGGTTTTGTGGATAAAACATGTGTCTATGATGTTGGTAAAGGGCTATTCAAAGTCTATGTGGGACCTGTGTTGCTCCTGTCAGTGATGTATGTCCTGGGTGGCTGCCTTGCAAGATATCTAGTGGGTTTGGGGAACAGGATGTGCTCATTAACATACCACAGACATTTGGGTTGTGTGTTTGACGGTTTACAATATCTCTGTTCCTTACTGCAATCATGATGGACTCCATGGACTAGCATTTTGGACTTCATAGGCTTATAGGAATATAGTTCCCATGGTGTGTTGTGCACCAACACTTGTGGGGTGTGCCAAGTGTTGCTGTAACACATTCAATGGTGTAAGATCCTGTAGAGAGTGTGAGGCTCAACAGACTGTCCGGGTGCAGTGTCTGAATGTCCTGTCATTCACTTATGACACATATGGGGAAACAATGCTATCCACGTGATGGCATTCATTTGGCATTGGGAGGACCAGTTTACACATTCTACATGTGATATCTCCTGTTATGATGTTAGGGCCTTTTGTCACTGGGAGGTGGGTATGTATGTAAGTATGGGCCTGTCTGACAGGATGTTGACATTGTCAGTCAGGTACAGATGACCCTGACTCAGGACATATATGACTGTAGATCGATATTTCTGACATAGGTGAAGGAGGTGTAATGTTTCTGTCTGTACTCCTTTGCAGATTATCTTTCCACAGCAACAACAAACCTGAACACTAAAAACCTGTTATACTCTTTTACACACTTCACACACTACTGACCCTTTGTGATCAGTCGACAGTGTATGTCATCATCATATCCTGGCATGTCCAAAGGTCGATTTTGTGTGTACTCTCCAGTCCAGCTGGTGCATATTGGAATTCTGATGCATTGTTACAACTGCCCTATGTACACAGGTAACACTGTCCTCCTACCAACAAACTCAGATATCTGTGAGAGGTGCAACTGTATAGACAGAAAGGAGGCTGAGCTCTCCCAAGCCATGACTGGCACAGTCTATCAGGTGGTGAAGGTAACCACACACACCAAAAATACAGTCGCACATGCACCTATGACAACAGCAAACTGTATACATTGACACAAAATGACATACTTGGAGCATCTAAATATACTCTGCTTAAGCAGCAGAGACATCCAAAGCAGACACACAAACAACTAACACACAACCATACACACATATCACATAGTTCACAAAGTCATTGTGCCACACAGTCACTGCCCTTAGGCCTACACAACACACCTCATACACTTGTATTAGGTGACTGTAATCGTCCATCACAATGACATCCCACTCACCAGACTGAACAAGGTGAAGGTCACTTTGTGCTGTGTGTCGGGTGCCAGGATATGCCACATGACACATGCACTGTTGTCAGTCCACTGCAAGGACAAATATGGCTCCATCATTGACTATTCTGGTGTGTAAACCCTCAGACATTCCTCCCTGGACTACATGACAAGAGACATAGAGGGGCTCTCTGATCATGTAGCACAGGACAGTATGATCCTGACCTTGTGTAGCATCTTACCCTCACCAAGTACTATGTCACAGTATACAGATGACATGATCACTTTTAACAGTTGCCTAACATATTGTTGTCATTCACAGGGGATCCAGTGTCTGTCAGCCTGGGATTACATGCTCAACATGCCATGTACATTCGCTATGGACACCATGCACCTGTAACCCCTAGGCTTTCACAGACTGCCTTAGGCTCTTGACACACACATAGTGGCTGTTTGAAGCGAGTGTCAGAAGACATAACCACAGCCTTAGACATTACAGGGTACAGGAAAAGGAGAGTGATGGTGCTCAACAACTGATGTCTAACCCTCAGAATGCATGCACTCAGGACTCACATCAGTATGGAATCTGTCGATATATGTGCAGTAACAAACACCTGGTTGAGGCTCACAAAAGCACAGCAGCACTAACAGGTTTTACGTCATACCATGGTTTTCAGACACAAGACTCAGACTGGACAGCAACAATAGGGGAGAATCCATATACATCATTCATACACACACCTCCAGGTTGGTAGCAGTACACAAAGCATTGGGGAATGTACATGTGCAACTGAGAGTGGGCAAAACTGCATTTCAGTTTGTAGACTGTTACAGATCACACTCCCAAACATGGGCACAACAGTCGTTATTCCTGGAAACACTAGGGAATGTGAAGGTCTTACCAAACACCATTATATTGTGTGACTTCAAATACACAAACATTGACTGGGTATACTACTCAAGCAGTGACACCCTCGCACAACAGTTGCTAAGATTGTTACACTCAAATGCTATGGCAGACCTGGTCACCACACCCACAGGGGGTTAAACATGTGGGACCTGATCATCACCCACATGGGGACTCTATGTTCCACAACAGAGGTATACCTGTAATTGTTAAACATACATTCATCTCACTAGACATACATATCCCATACACACACACATCCTATGTGATCTCTGTGACATACTTCTCATGAGCAAATGTCACACTTGTACAAACTGAGGTGGTATCCCTCAATGACTCTGGGACAGCGTTAATTATGGCTCAGACAACTTCATACTTTACAAGCACATTCTATGGACAAATACTGGAAATCATGGATCATGCTATCCCAGATAACTACAAGACTCACTCCTCCAAAGGCAGGGGACCTGTCTACTGGACCACAGCCATTACTGAGCTATACAGGGACAGGAGGAGGCTACTACATTATAGAGCACAATCACAATCAGGAAGGCATCTCTGATCAGTACTATGGTATAGCTACGATCACTTGTTGATTCATATAAGGCCCACTTCTAACAGACACTTGCAACAGACACTATGGACAAATCACAAGGCCTTATTTAGTTATGTCAGGGACCTGGGTGGGAACTCACAGATATGCTGTGAGTTACTGCATAATTACAAATGATACAGTGAACCCACTGACATTTAACATCCTGGACAACAGGTTCAGTGGGAATGTTTCCCCACCATCCCCCCTGCAGTGCACATGTCCATCAGAACAGGGTGTAGCCTCCCTGACATCACAGATGAACATGTGTGTGCTGCCCTCTCCATAGCAGACAACACAGCATCAGTCGGACCAGATAGTGTCCCAGACTGTGGCATACATGAGATTCATGACAAACTTCACACTTACATTATGTCACTGTTCAATATCACAGTTACTACAGGATGTGTACCCATGGAATGGCATACAGCTACGGTGTACACACTCCACAGTGCAGGTGCCACAAGGGATCCTGGACATTATCACAATATATGCCTAACTATCCTGGTCTGCTATGCTATGGAGTGTATCATCATGGAACACATACACATTGTGAACCTACAGACACTGGATCCTACTCAATTTGGTGTTGTTGTGGGCATATCTTGCCTCTTGCAGATGTTTGATGTCTTTAGTTGATAGCTCTAGTTCCATAGACATACACAGGGTTGTCCACACAGCCTGCCTGGAGCTCGCATACCACTTCTACACAATATCCCACTTGGCCTTTACACATTAGATCACCGGATTCAATATCTACACATATGTCACAAGATGGATTGCTAACTGGATCATGGATAGCACACACATGGTCAGTATTGCAGGTGCCATGTCTGACTATACACCAGTTACACTTGGCATCCCACAGGTTTCAGTCCTGGGACCTCTTTTGTTCTGTATATATGTCTGATACATACTGGCTAACACAGAAGGAATATGGATGACCATGTTTGCAGATGACTGCAAACTGTGTGCCATAATCGACTCCACAGCTGGCACAAGCATCCTTAGAAAGGGTCTCACAGAGATGGATGACTGGTGCCAGAGCCATGGCCTACAGCTACCTTACATTAGATGCATAGTCATCACCTTTGGTAGTAACATTGTGCACACACATTACCACATAGGTGATGATACATCACGTACAGTGTGTGTGATTTGTGATTTGGGGACATGAATACTTAGTATACTCGCCTTTGACATTCACGTTGCCAATGTTGTTGGACACACCTTCTATTTAGGCAACCTTATCCCATACGGTTTTATATCCAGATCAGGTGGGATCATTGTGACCCTATAGTCATCAGTCACATGCTTGGATACAATGGCCCATTTTGGATGTACATTACCCAACACCTGCAGCAACTGGAATGTACACAGATTTACATAATCAAGTGGATCTAGGGACTCACACAGATGGTATGCACAGTTTGGCTATGGTCATTCCCAGCTCTCCTCAGTTGCTTACTGCCTACTTGGATGCAGTCTGTGCCTTTTGTTTGAGGCCATGTCCATCACAGCATTGATGGACAGGCTCCACATGAGGATATCAAAGTCACTTACAGATACATGCTCCAGGGACAGGTACATGACCAATGATGTTAATAGGACATGCTGGAGGGGCATATTACCATCACAGAGGCTCCACTCCCTCGGGAATGTGATCACAGTCCCACTTCACAGGTGGACGGGTGATCGTATGTTTAGCCCTGGGATATGTTATGGGTCCTTGCTAGACAGAGGCAGAATGAAATGAACATATGTGAGATATCTTGTGTGACCTGCTATTAACAGGCACAATCTACTGATCTAGTGTGATTGCAGAATGCAAACACACTGTGGCTAGGATTCTACATACCCTAGGGCAGATAGCCTAGTGTCAACCTCTGAACCTATGCTAATGTTCGGGATGCACATTGTTCAGTACTGATTTCATGTTTTGTTTCTTCTTTGCTTTACCACTTCCTATGAACAACCTAGGTTTCTGCATAACATATTTGAATGTGACAGAATTTCACTATATTATATTGTGTCTGTTGTCATATCACTGTGTGCACATGGTGGATTGGTGAATAATGCGAGGATCCTGGGTTGACACTTGCAACTGAGGGATATGCGTGGCCCACTGCTGTACTCAAACTTGCCCTCAGTGTGTGAGCATGCCCAGTTCAGACTTTCAGTGTTTTGTTGCCTGACATTTGTCTCATAGTTTCAAGTGTGTGAGCATGCCCAGTGTGACCTTGCAGTATGTTGCTGTCTGATGTCCACTACGTTTGTTGATGTGTGTGAACATTACCAATATTAACATTTATACTATATGCGTGTTGAATATCAGGTTCTATTATTACTGCTAGCCTCATCTTTGTGTCTTAACTCAACAGGGATTATACTATGCCTGCAAGGTTTCCATGAGATACTTAGCATTGACTTATTAACATTTTTTCATACAAGCTGACCATTGACATACTGTCATGGTTTAGTGGTTCTGTACTCTGACTATAGTGCACTGTATCCTGGGTTTGAGGAGTGTCACTGCTTCATATTTTCATACGTGCCAGAACAGACTGCTTCAGGAAAAGTGAAGCAAATATGAACTTGTTAACCTGCTTTTGATGAACTATACCCACATTTGACCAGACTTGCACACCATTGCTCAATGTTGCCCAACATTGCTGGACAGCGCACAATATTGCTGAACATTGCCTGTAGTTGTGCAACTTAGTGTGTGCAATTTTGTTTACATATACTAAATAGTGGTGAGAGCTGTTTAGCAGTGCTTTATATTGCTTAACACATAGCAATCATGCCTCAGGTGGTGCTGCAGGACTGCCTCTGTTGGATGCACATTTTACACTCCCTATACATGTTTGTTAACAGGTAGAGTCAAGTTAGGCAATGTTTTTACTATATGTGTGAGTCAGAGAGAGGTATCATTTCCAGGGTTCCTACTAAGCCAGTGTATATGCTATGCATTGCCTCTTTGCCAAGGCCAAAGTATACTGGGCACGATCCTTCTGCCTACTGGGGCAGGCTCAGGTTGTTCCTCCTCCGAGTCACGCTCTGCCAGTGATGGCCTTGGCAATGGTGGGGGGCTGTTGTGCCCGGCCCTATGCTGCTCCTGCTGCAGCTGTTTTCGCAGTATCATATTGTGTAGCATAGCACATACCATGACTATTTGGGTACATGTAGTTGGTGAGTACTGCAAGGCTCCACCAGATGTGTCCAGGCACTGGAACCGTGACTTGAGCAGCCCAAACACACATTCGATTACATTTCGTGTTTATGCGTGTGCCTCATTATGGCATCCCTGTTCAAGTGTGTGTGCATTTCTGATGGGTGTCATCAGCCACGGCTCGAGTGCATATCCAGCATCCCCTACTAGGTGACCATGAGGGATGTCTCCATTGGCAAATGTCTGGTACAGCTGTGTCAGATGCCAGATATGGGAGTCATGGTAGCTTCCAGGGCAGCCAGCACACGCATTCATTATTATGTCCTGGGCATCACACACGACCTGGCAGTTGATGGAGGGGTAACCTTTGCAGTTATAGTAGACCCTACCATGCTCAGCGGCTGGTGCTTTGATGCGAATGTGCGTGCAGTCTATTGCACCCACTACCTCAGGGTATTCTGCTATTTGCTGGAAGAGATGCATATTGCTGGCCAATACCTCATTGGAATTGGGGAAATATACATGATCACTGACATGTGCTGCCATGGCATCCAGGAACTGGTGCAGTACCCTAGATGCTGATGCCTGTGAAATCCCCATCATATCGCCAGTTGGCCTCTGGAAGGTACCTGATTGCTAATATTCTTAGGCCAAAACATACCTTGGTTTCCACTGGGATGTGTTTCCCTCTGTTGGTTCTGTGTGTGAGGCGTGGCCTGCACAGCTCAACAATTTGCTGCATGAGGTCTCTGTCCACTCTATAGCGCTCCACTATCTACAGTTCATGTAGCCCCTGGTAGGTTACCCTAAGCCTGTACACTCTTCTCCATCTCCTCACTGTGGGTTGCTCAGCAGCATTTGCATTGTCACCACCCTCAGCATGTTGCATATGTCTCCTTATGACAGCAATGGCAGCCCCTAACATTTCTTTGTCTCAGTAAAGCATTTTCAGTTTTCACTTCTATTAGCTTACTGCAGTGTTGCAGTGTGTCTGAGAAAAACATACTGGAATGTTTTTTGCTGAGTTTTAAGTGCTGGGCTGGGCTGGACTAGTGTAATGCCTGTGCAGTTGCCTGATTCTGATTGTTTTCACCTGCTAGCTCTGCTAGTACTCCCTGGTTAACTTCCTACTATTTGTTGTGCTTCCTTTTTCCTTTCTGTTTCCTCAGGGGGCAGCGCCGTGCAAACAAGCACAAACATGCACACACCAGCTCACATGCACGTACACATGCTTACATGGACTAAAACTTGCTTATTCTTGTTAAAATGCATGCACACCAGTGCAAACGCGCTTACAACTGTTTACACAGCCTTACATATACTTACTCATGCTTACACGCGTGCACACATGCTTACACGCGCGCACACTGTCTTACTCGGGTTTACTGGTGTGCAGACGCGCGCATGCAAGCTCAGTAAACAACTTTGGTGTTATCCACAGCATGCACCTTTGATTTCTTGACTTTACCTGGCCTACCTGTTGACACACCTCTTTCACTATTATGTAAATGTAAGCTGACACATGTCACTCTGTTCCAATGAGCTGCACTTCTTTCATACATACCCCCCTCGTGATGTCACCTATCTTCTTCTCTGTTACTCCCCTTATCCTACTCCTACACTCCACTGACTGTGCTCATTTGCTATGTAAACTTGCGATTCACTATCATAACTCTCATTTGCATAGGATTGCCTACTAATGCTTAGTTACATCTCTTAGACTGAGTTTTCCCCCTTAGCAACCTCTACTCGGTGGCCGTGTGGTCTTCAGCCTGCCATTCCCTTGCATTGTAAATTCATTTTAGCTATGAAATCCACATTTGTGGATCTTAATTATTAATTTTCTGCTTTTTAGGGGCCAGCGCATTTGTGTGGCGCTATGGTTAAACCCCGGAAATCGGGATTAAAAAAAAAGTTTTTTTATTTTTAATTTGCATCACTTCCCATTGCCAATGGCCATATTTTTGGACATTGGCATGCTTCCTCCTGTGAATGCATGCTTTTTTTCCAGCTGACATGGCTCCATTTTGCTATTTGCAGAACCTTACTATTATCAACTGAGTACATTTCTGCAAATAACACTACTCCTACTCGGACAGGTTTGGGTTTCCTGGATCGCAATTTTACCTCATTTGCATAGCTTTCACCTGCAATTGAGGTAATTTGCATATCTCAGCCCTGTCTGTGTAGGACTAGTTTGGAGAGCTCTGTTGCATGCCCCTGCCGGCTGTTCCAGGATTGCTCGGCTGACATGTTGGCTTGCTGGAGTATTACTCTACTCTTAGATTCTTTGCAAGCCTTCGTGAATTTGGCCCATTGATAAATTATAAAACAACACCCAAATCCTCATATTGGAATTATATAACAAAAGAACACTCATTACAGCTAACTGAAGAAATTAAATCAAATATTTTATTATCAATAACACATGCATCCTTTACACAATACTGGAAAGTTTTTAATTGGAAATGCTTGCACAGAGCATTCTTAACTCCAGATAGAATTATTAAAATTAATTCTTCCACAACGGTAATATATTGGAGGTGTGAGCAAATACACAATGCAGACTGGAATCACATTTTTTTGACTGTGTTAAAATTAAGCCATTTTGGAATGGTATTAACAACTTTTTACAAGCTTTATTTAATGAATTGTTTAACATATCTAAAGCTCTAGTATTATTAAATGTGTACGAAGGTCCTCATTTGAATGAGTCAAATATGTATCTAGTATGGACAATACTTGCAGTCTCAAAGAAGTGTATAACAAGAAGATGGAATACAAACACAATACCTACTTTGCAAGACTTATACAGCCTACTGAAGACCATAGCATTGTTGGAAATTAAAATGAAAGAATTAAGGATTCATCCTAAGCCATTTATTAACAATCCATGGAAAAAAGATTTATCACTGATTGACACTTTACAATAACTGAACAGATACACTCTGATAACTGGATTGTTATACCTATAAAGTAATTGTATATATTGAGCTCTGTTATAGTGTCAGGCTGATGTAAATAGTGTACATAGTTATTTAAGATGTTATATACAAATACTATGGAATTTATTCAACTGTATTTGAAAAATAAAAAAAAAATTTTGAGGAAAAAAAAATCTGCTAAATAAGTGATTCGTGCCTGTAACCACTGTATTGTAAAAAAATAATAGAAGGCATACATCACTGGAGTATAATATATGTAATGTAGATTAAGCTCCTCTTCACCAATGCACTAACTAAAGATACCACACAACTGATCTAGTGTACACTTCCATTCAAGACTTCATATCACACTTGTCAGACACACACACTCAAATGGTTAGTCTTGTCATTGAATGTAAAAATGTACAGTGAGTAAAACTGCAATCTTCAGTTGTGATTAAGAAGTCAATCCTGAGTGTTACCTGTCTTTTACACAGTCAGTTGTTACACCGTTACAGACTTGAACACATGCCCGCCTGTGTTCATAATTCATACAGCTATGTATCAAACACTGCCTCCACAGACACAACTGTATCTGAAGTCTCATGAAGCATGCACTAGAAGGGATTACATCAGCACTAGAAGGGATTACATCAGCAGTCTATTGCAATGGTTATGCCTCCCCTAAAATGTATTATGTGGTCAAAAACCTTTAAACCTGCTAGCATTTATAGTAGTGTGTTTTTGCATGTCAGCATTTGTTGAGTATGCCAGTCCTGTCTGTCACTATTGTCATCTACAATTACATAAACAGATTTGAACCCCTGCATACTTATGTCCACAGTCTAGAGAATCTCACATTAAATACTAATACCATGGTAGAGATCATTATCAGAGCTGTCAGAAAGTACACACTTAAATAGATGACTTCAGTGGTGTGTTTGAAGGAATATGACCCACTTAAAATGCATTTTATTTGAGTTATCAAAATGATGTAGTCATGTAACCGTTCTCCCTCTATTGATTTTTCAATGTTACATGTGTTGTTTGGATAGTGGTATTTTCATTCTGTTAGTTAATATTGTCATAAATATCTTACTGTATAATTCAGATCATCTGTTATTATAATCACAGTAGGTGAGAATAGCTGGATTTGAGCCACTGCCTATCAATTTCACACTCTAAAGAGCTGTGCATTATCTGTGCATTATCTGCAACAAGAGACTTCAAACCACAGGGCTCAGTAAGTATACATTTGAAACACTGACTTAAGTATTGTTCTGGAATGTTCCTGTATCCTCATATTTTGAGAGATCTCAATCCTTTAGCCATGTCAATATTTACACAAGTGTGAGTTAAACATAACAGCATCTGTTGGATAATACAGCCCTGTCTGCGACTGTTGTTCTACACACATACATTGCTTATACATTGCTAGATTTAGACCCCTGTCTATCTAAGTCCACAGTCTAAAGAATTGTGCACTAGGCACTCATGCCACAGGAGACTGAACATATTTGAAGGGTTGACCTCATCATTGTGTTGCAAAGCAGGTGTTTAAGCTAAAAGGAACAAAAATTGCTGGTTGTGTCTTCTCTCTGTGCAAATGTCTCTCCTGAGTGGAAGCATACACACCATTTAAGTTGGATATGCCAGTCCTATATTGCAGTTACGTACACACTTATACTAGTTAATCATAGCTGGATTCAAATACCTGCATATCTAAGTACATAGTCTAGAAAACATTGTATCCACTTCAGAGACCACAGGAGAAGACTTACTAGAATTGTCGAACAGCAAATAGTTGTAGTGTACATTACATGTTTGGGTGAGTAAGAATGTGTTTTGTCAGGAAGACCAAACAGCAATGCATTGCCACAATTCACTACATACTGCAGCAATAAGTGATACATCACTTTACTCATGGACATTGTTAAAGTGTGGATGATACTGATGTGTCACACTAAGGTGTATTGACTATTTATATGACAAATGATAATCATGTTTGTCAACCAGTGGAGTGCCACCTATATATTCCTAACTGTTCATCTCAAGATCATTGTATGCAATTCTTATTTAATTTGTGTATCATTGTGCAGACTTTGTGATGTGTGTACATTGTGCAAGTTTACTATAAGACATACACATGAAACATAAAGGTACACTCATCATTACTACTCTGCAACTATGTGTCCAAAGATCCAACTTCATTGGAACACATTTGTAAGGGTCATGTGATTCAGCATAAAAGTCATTAACAGGATATAGTAAATAGACAGTATCACACTAAGTTCATCATATATTGACTACAATAAGCCAATAAACCATATGCAAGGAATACAAGCCAATGACATTATTTCATTCTGTCAAAATCACTTACAAAAATGTGCACCTGCCAAGCTATTTATACAACCAGTTTCAAAGTACTAGCACATTCATAATTATGTTTTTAGTTTTTGATCTTAGAACATGAGGTAGCAGAGGTCTGTGGTGCTCCATGGCAAGCACCATGCAAATGAGTATTACAGTCATGAAGATATTTCTGATTTTGAGCCATTTTAGAACTCATGAGTGTTGTATTAATGTTTTTGTGTCATTTAAACATCTGCCATGATCATTAGAGTCAAGTGCTCATAATATAGATAATATAGGCAGTACCTTTCAATTGCCTACATATGTTCAGATGTTTATGTCATGTTCTTGTATCCCTCATACAATTTGTGTTTCCTAGCAAATCACTGAATTGTGATGTCACTACATAATAACTTACATTTACATGTTGGATTTCAAATCCTTCATAAAATACATACGAATGGTAAACGTTTGTTTTAGGAAAATGTGGTAAGTCTACAAGTGCAATGATTGTAACCTGCTTCTAGTTGTTGAACCTTTGTTCTGCTACTACTTTTAGCCTTGTCCAGATGTCTTGCACTTACAGTGGAAAGGTATGAGCAGGGTGGGATACTAGGAGACTACATGAAGGAATAAGCAGGGTACGGATTTGAACACCTACCAATCTGTGTCAACAGTCTTTAGACCTCAGCAGGAACACTAGCTGAGGACACCACACAGCAAGCCATAGTTCAGGTATTAAAATTCACACATTTGAAGGGTGAATGAGAACAGTCTGAAGCAAGGGAGTATGGATGCATCAAACTTTAAAACAGTAATGAGGATTGAAGCATCCCATATGGTGCACATTAATCCCTGCAGCCTGTTAAACATATAAGAATAACTGTCTCCACATACTGCCGTCAGTCCTGCTTTCTATTATGCAGTGAAGGCAAGCACAGTTGTAGAACGAGAACTGCATTATTGCAGTTGACGGTAAAATCTTCAGTTTTTGCTATAGGATATGAACTGCCATTTGTCATTATTTACCATTTGTGCACAATGTCAAGCATCAAGCAAATACTGAGGGCAAAGACTGACAGTTTGTTTTATGGCCCCTTTTGTGGCATGTGTGTGTGGTGTGTTAATCTCTTTTTGACCAGATTAAAGGTGTAAAAAGGGGTTGATAGGACAGTAATGAAAAGGGGAGGAGGCAATCAAAGGGTAGAACAATGCAGGAAGAATAAACAAATTTATGGGATGATGGTGGGACACACCTATAGATATCCACTTCTTCACAAGTTGGCAGTGTATTTCTACAAAGAACTTGAGGAATTTGGATCATAGTGTGTAACAACAACTTAATAATGTTCAAACAAAAAGAATACGAATGACTCAGGGTAAAAATAAGGTGCATAAAACAGATACGTAAAATGAAATAAAATGCACCAAGTTAACACACAAACATACATTTATTCAAACCAAAAATAAAAATAAAAATGGTTAGCTCTTTCACAACTACACTAGTCTGATGTCTGATGAAACAACTAGTGTAGTTGTGAAAGCGCTAACCATTTTTATTTTTTATTTTTGGTTTGAATAAACATATGTTTGTGTGTTAACTTGGTGCATTTTATTTCATTTAACTTGATAATGTTGTGTGGCCATTGAAGTTGAGTGGTAATTTTTTTTAAGGGATAGATGCCCTTTTTATTTATTTGCTTGTTTGTTTAGTTTTCAGAGAGGCATGTTTGGGAAGGTAGTTAGGAATAAAAGGGGTAGGTAGGATAGATTAGGTAGCAGGTACAGACATACATGATGTACAAGACATACAAGACAAGCAAGGATGGTGATTAACAGAAAAGGCTTGGGAAGACCTTGACTGGGGATAGGTAGGCAGGTAGGGGACTTCAGAGGTGCACTCTTATCTAGCCGGAGTACAGTAAGAATCTAGTCCTCACACCTTGAACTATCATCACTGTCTCCTATCCAAGACACATTTGATAATACCAGATAGGCATCAATTTCACTATTTGATGAAGGATTGCTTTCTATTCTGCTGATACAGGCACTGAGACCCATATTCCTTATCTCTACCTCCAGCCCTGTCAGCTCTTGATGGGTGACATAATCAATACTTCCACTGATACTACTTATAGTGGGTACCAGTGCACCAGTCCCAGGGCAGAGCTACCTGATGCCATTGGTGCAGGTAGTGCAGGAGTTGTGGAGGCAATGCTACAATGTTGTGACTAGTGGAGGGATATCAATCCAATCCCCTGTGGCTAGTCTAGTTCCCCATGCTGGTAGTCATTCATTCTGCAGCAGGGATTATGGCCTGATTGTCATTATAAAAAAAAAATAGAGGAATAAGGTGGGGGTGACAACATAGAAAGTAACATAAATGTCATACCATTTTAGTACATCACATTCCATCCTTATTACCATATACATATGTTAAGATTTGTCACATCCATATATGAATGTGAAGCTATATGTGTGTTTAAACTACACATTCATCTCATCAGTATTATGCACATTAAGCAAAAGGTTGTGTGACTATGACATATATGTTTTATGTATTCTAATTCATACAATGTCCATGTGAAATAATTACAATGTTATTCCAAATTATTGATTGTAAAATAATAATAATAAACTTTTAGGTAATACTCTCTAATTGCTGAAACATGGATTTGAGCACACACATTGCTAGCTTGACTAAAACATTGGCTAATGCAATGTTCAACAGCGATTCAAGCAGGCATGTAGTTTTGTTATACAGGGAGTATACCTACTTATTTCTGATTGTGTCAAGCAGTTATGGGTAGATGCCCTCAGAAGTGATAAAGTGATTTTAAATACTTACCTTTTATTAAATGGCTTTCATTCATACCTGAGCCTGTTTACCCTGTACCTTTCTGAAACATTATAGTCTCTCCTGAAGTGCCTCCCTATTCCCTTCTATCTCTTCAGAAGCTATATGGAACAGAAAAAAATGTAACAAACACCTTTTTGTGTTGGCAAGCAAAGGTATTGTATTGCCTGGTAATGGGCCACTATACTTACACAACTCAAGGGGGTCATTGGTTTTAAACTATTCCTCCAATCAGCAAAGGATATCTTGCTTCTGCCTTTTCAAGTCACTGTAATGGTGATGACATTGTTCAACAGTGTGTGGTATGCCAGTTGCTTTGGCGACAGCCTTAGCCAAGCTATTCCAAACCTCTGCAACAGCCTTCAGCTATAACACTTTACAAGGAGTCCAGCAAATATCTTGGGCTCCTCCTAACACCACCTTTGTGCTATAAATTGAGCATTACCCTCATCAACTCCTGCCAAGTCTTCTCAAGGATATTAAGAAATTCAGGTCTCAATTGTACCAGTTTGTGTACAATGACAGACAAGTTTGGTAACTGCATTTGTGCTATGCAAAGCACGCAAATGGAATAGAATGAATTCTGAATATGATTTCTTCAATGTAGTCTTTAGGCAAGAAACATGTCAGTGAGGATTGTCCATGTGTACTGATCAGTGTATGTAAAAATGTTCCACAATAACTCCATCAGCTGCTTTTTGTTGTTGATATGTCAAAGTTCAAATGATACATTGTCACCTCTCAGCCTGTTTTCTGTGATAGCTAATGGCAATCATAACTAAAGCCTTCTCACAAACAAATATGAACATCACACCCTCACTAATGTTGTTATTAAGTGTTGTCCTTATGCTAATTTACTTTAAGTAGTACATAATCCCTAGGGGCGCTTAAATATTAAGAACTGTGAGTTATAGCACCTGGGACTCAAACCCTGTTTTATGCAACAGAATGTATGACCCACATTAGTCTTAAGACCTCTTCTGAGGCCATGGTAGTACTAGCCTCTACCTCCACAATGACTATGCACATATATTGTATGGCAGCTACTGGCACACCAATCTCTGGGTGAGGAAGGAAAGCATACCTTCTTTGAGCACTTCTACCCACATCCCTGCATGGTAAATTACACTCACAACAGCTAGGAGTGATTCCACTATGTCTGCACTTGGGGCTACCACAAAGCCCTGATTGACCTTGTCACCATCAACCTGCCCACTCTCAGATTGCTCTGTGTCATAGGTTTGCATAGGTATACTGACTGTGCCCACACTGTGGGAAATGGATGTGGGGACAACACTACCTGTGTCTGACATATCGCCTGCATCCTCAGACTGTGTCTGTTCATCAACATCATCATTGTCAATGGATAATGTTCCTCCAACATCAGATGGAGGGAGGTCCACAGTGCAAGTGTCAGACAATGCTTCAGCTGTGAATGTGCCAAGAAAATAACAGTACAAATAACCATAATACCTATGTCAAAATACCTAATCACACATGTAGATGCTATAATCTCAGTGACTACTAACATAAGTAACACATGTAAGCATGCCCATGCCATGTGCAGGTAGTCATTGTACCTCACAGCCAGATGTACCTTGACACAGTAGTAGAAAAGAGACAGTATAATGTATGTTTATGAATGTGACTATCAACTGCAAAGGTGGACATAATACATATCTGAATGGCATACCTGGGGCATCAATAGTATTAATCTTCTGGGGCTGTTCCACCTATGCCCCAACATCCAGCACCACAATGCAAAACTCTTTTGAGCTGCCTCAGTCCCTGTTAGATGACAAGAACTCCTCTATCTCAGTATGTGGTGGATCGATAGATGGTCCACCATTAGTAGTCGTCCGTTCCCATGCCACAGCTTATGCTCTGATCTTGGCTTTATGAATCATGTCACTGTCCCTGTATCCAATAGTTGAGTATATATGTCCCTGGCCACCAACAACATTGATATCCTCTACCATCTGCCACCTGAAACTGTCACAGAAGGGATTGTTAGAGGTGTATAAATCAAGGGGTCGTCCACCATGGAGACGGAAGGCCTGTAGTATGATGTCATTCTCAGTATCTGAGAAAGGAGGCTTTCATGAGGAGAAACCATTTTTACTTTTAGATTTGGGAGTCATGCCTTTGTTGTGATGGAATAAAAATGAATTTCACAACCCGACTTCACACATACGGTACTACAGACATGTGATAGTTATGGAATAAAATATATTAATATGAAGTCAGTGAATAGCTTAGTTAAGCATAAAACCAAAATATCTGCAACATAAAAGACAAAATGTACCTTAAAACTACAAACAACAGTCTAAACAATAATGCAAGTTCCCCAGCATAACACTAAACACAGGTGTAACTTGTGGGAATATAACCAGCTCTGTAATATCCATATGCATTTACCCCCCCAACAACTACAGAAGACAACAAACAATACCAAATGTAAGAATCTATACCTAACAAGAAGAAAAAAGCATCATAAACAGAACAACAAGGAGAATGTAAGAAAAGCTTACTTACCTCCCTCAGTGGCAGTCTAAATGTTTTGCATGTTACAATAATGCTAAAAAAGTCTGTACGTATGAATCTGTGCATTGCCTGACTCCATGAATTACACTTCACATTAAGTGAACAGATTTTAGTGAAACACTGCAGGTCAACAGCATATCACAAATATATATCAACATATAAAAAATAAGCAGTTGTATGGAAGAAGATATACATTACAAATAGTTTCAGAGAGTATCCTCTCTTGTCTTATTGTGAAAATGTTGAGAGTAGTAATTTTGAGAGCAGTTTGGAAACAAGCAATCTTCCATTGCATGATGGAAGATTCATTGGCCATCTCTTACATACAAGGTGCAGATAAACCCCTCTGGGGAAGCAGGACACAATAATTTAGCTCTCATCTCATTACCCTTTCTGAACCACTTAATTTGCATGACGTGCAATAGAGATAAACATTTTGTTATTTTCTACAAGATGGTGTGCACATGCTTGAGCAGCACAAGAGCAGGCGTTAATACTCTTACCTAGCTAATGCCTTGCAAATATGTCTCATTAGCAGTGTTGGTCATACAATGATGTGCTAAAGATCCATTATAATGAAAAATCACACTTTGAAATGGTGTTTCAAATGGTATACCTTCATTTACCTGAATGGCAGTTGTACAATCGCACTATTGTGCGACTTTACATGTCGAAAAGCAACATGTCCCACAAACCAAAATATCAAAAATGGTAATCTAGAAAGCCAGATCCGGCCATTTTCGAACTCCAACAATCTCCAACCATCATCAAGCAGGGGGGCAAGCCCCCTCTGCACCCCTCACACCCCCCTACTTTAATATACAATCTCTGAGATCGCACTACATTGATGAAAAGGGTTAATTTCCCAATCCCTGCTATAGTGTGATCTGCACCTGAAATGCTGACTTCCAATGAGCGAATGCCAATGCGCATTCATTCATTGGAAGTCGAACCATTGTCATTCGACATTTCAGAAATTTGGAGGTTGTACTTTCACACTTTGATGCATCGTACAACCTCCTTTCACATTAATGAAGGTATACCGTGTCAAACATGTAGCTCTTACAAATACCAGTAAGTTATACTCACACTGACATATGACTGAACCTTGAACTGCATGTTGCCCGGATAATCTAAAATTATATGAGGTGGCTTGTGAACAGATCTCAGACATGGGGCAAGGATGCTTAACAATGTGATGTTGGTTTAAATGTAAAGCAAATATACACCTCTGAAACAATGGAGCATATATTTCTGCCAGGCTTTAAGACATTCTTTGAACAAAGGTAATACAATTAAGTATTGCACAACATTACGAGCAAGTCTGCCCTACAGAATTTATCTCTACTGTTTCCTTCATTATCATCTTCACACCTTCAATATTTCAAGTAACTCAATTGTACTGTGTTAGCAAAAATAACCAAACAACAACATTATAGTGAACCATAACTGCCCATTTCAGAAGTACAATGATCTGAACATGTAGTTGACTTGCTGCATTTTATTTAGCTGTTTATGAGGAGTAAAATATGCCTGACTGAATTTTACATCACACTGTCATTGGCACAGTGTTCAAATCTTGTGAAGGTGTTGTCTAACTCAAATTGTGATAGTCTGTGTACACATTTTACTTGTTGACACCCACAAAATTAAAAATTTACTACACTTAAATTTATCCATATTTTTTACTTCATGTTTTCCATGTTTGCCATTTTGCTTTAGTGTCAGTCATCATTGCCCCTTAGGGAATAATAGCTTCCATCCTGTGGCAAAAACTCAAAAATGATTCTGCATGCGCAAAGACTTAGCCAAGGGTTGTACAAATGAGACTGCTGTCAGTGCACCCCACTTAACATATTGGACATTAGTGAATTCATAAAAGTACTTTCAGGCCAGCCTTTGGTCAACTGGTGCCCTAGGCAAAAGGGCTCCACAGCACCTCCCACATCACTCAGTGCCCCCATCTTGCTCTTCCTACACCATTCAGATTACTAGAGAAGTGCCCCTGCTAGAGCAGTGCCCTAGGCAGCTGCCTAATTGCCTAAGTTCGGCTATCAGTACTTTATCTGTAACTGCCTTAGCAGCTCCACATATTAATGATGTATGTACTAAAGAACAGTGCAATAGGTAAGGGTTGCATCCACATAAGGGATAGTATGCCTGTGTTCTTATATGTGGCATAATACATGTGTTCATTTCTTTTTTACATCTTACTGTACCCGACATCTTCTACACACACCTGAATTTAGATTTGTAATGTTGAAATATAATTCTTCAGTGTGGGTGATAAACCTGATAATATTACCTATGTGTCTCCTGGAGTGATAACTACACTAATAATAACAATAATGCACTTCTGTATACATGCTGTGGTATAAATAGTACATGTGCAAAAATGAGAAAGCATGGCTTGAAAATGACAATGATAGTTGAATATAGCAGCATATCAAAATGGGTCTATATTGCAATGTCAAACTAAAACAAGTTTGAACGTTGTAATATCTGACCCTAAAGTCAGAAAGTTGAAAATACCAAAGCCACGGCAAATTGACTTTTTTCCCAGGGAAAAAAATTGGTGGACCATTTTCGGGGCTTTGCTATTTCCTCCACTGTGGTGTGATCTCAGAGTTGGTATATTTAAGTAGGGGGTATGGAGGCACAGCCCCCCACATTAGGGGGATGCGGAGGGTGAAGCCCCCCACTTCAGTTTAAGTTTAAGGTTAAGTTTTGGGTTTTTTTTGTTTTTTTTTGGGGGGGGGGGTTTTTGTCATGGAATAGCGATTTTTTTTCCTGGGGAAAAAAAAATCGCTGTTCTGTGCTTTTGGTTTTGTTGGGTTTCAAACAGTAGGGTTTGATATTACAATGATCGAATGTTTGTAAGTTTGACGTTGTGATATAGACCTTATCAAAACAGCTTGGAAAACATGTTGTCACACTACTTCAGTAACATATCTGTATACTGATCATGTAAAAGCCGTCCTGGAATATGCTTGGTGCACATTCCCTCCTGTGCAGTGTGCATGGCCCTGTCCTCTATATTTGACTTTGCCTAAAATAATAATGAAATCAGCTAAAGCACAAGCAAATCACACCCATGAACAAAATGTTTCCTATAAACTGCAAATGACATTTTTGTGCTCATCCTTTGCACAACAATTGGCATAGCATACTGGAGGTGGCCAGAAATTACTTATAGAAATGACACTTCTCATCCTATGACAAAAACTCAAAAAATAATTACACATGTACTAATGCTTTGCTATTAGCCATGCACCTTAGCTAGGCATTGCCACATCACTAACAGTCATGATAGATATAATTAATCCAAGGAGAAGTATCTTAAATTATTGCTCATACGAAGGAACAGTATATAGTAAAATAGTGAAATAGTCTTAGTAATACATTACTCCGGTCATGTAGGTATTACTACATAGACTACATACACGTTTGTTAAACTTCACTGAACATGTGGGAGAAACAGATGGTTTTGTAAAATAGAATTGGAAATTGTTGCACACCTTGCTACTGATTGTGACATATTAATGGCAGAAGGACTGTATACTGAAAGGCATAATAATGTAGCAAGCCTGTTGCACTGGGGTTTGTGCAAACATTATAATATTTGAAGTGGTTGAAAAATACTGGAAACATGAGCCACAAAGCATCATATAAAATGATGACGTCTGCATCACATGGGATCACCCATTATCAACTGTTAAAAAGATAGCTGGGAGAAAAACAGATCTAGTGGTCCATGAAAAGAAGACAAAAGTAGCACTGATCACTGAAATCACTACACACAGTGACTACAGTGTCTTGTGTACAGAGAGACACAAAATCATAAAATATCAGGATTTGTAGGCAGAAACAAGAGTAATGTGAAAGAAAGATACCTAGACAGTTCTAGTAGTAGTAGTAGTAGTAGCAATAGGTCTTATAAAAAAGAATTTACAATTATATTTAGTTATGTTACCAATACATATAACTCCAAACAAATTGCAGTAGGAGTCATTACTGGGCACATTACAGGTACTGGGAAGAGCACTTCTGGCTGACATCAAAGAGTGAAACAATACTAATTTCATGAACTTTAATAATAGTTTGATTTAGGAATGAAGTACATTCCCATCATGGTATTAGAAACCCAAAAGATTTGGCAAAATTAAAATAGGTTTTACAATGTCATTCTGCTTACATAGTACAATAAAATATAGTGAAATCACAGACATGACAAAAATAATATGCCTTGACTGACATGATGACATACACGTTAATACAATATATACTGCATAATTCCCGATACACCTAAGATGTAGGCTATGATACATAGGTATAATCCTAGATATGTACACATTTGTAGTCCTCGCATATACTTTTTTTAATTTCAGTTCCCATGGGAAGTTACTAGTTAATACACAGAGTTCAAACATTGATATGTTATTTTGTCATGGGTTTGACTCCAAGGGGCTATACCTAATCAGTCACACATTATTCTATATGTCACAGTAATGCATCCTATAATACTGACACAAAATGTACATAAGGACAAGTCAGAGGAACAACAATATTATGCACATGACTGCATATTTCTGTGAAACAGCATTAACCTTATGAATGTTGTAAATTGTCCCTGATAACATGCCCAGAGGTGGAAAAATGTAAATTGAAATGTAACTGACATGTGAACAGTAATCAGCATGAGTTGGATTTGCTGTGGATCATATATATAGCTCTCTCTCTCTCTCTCTCTCTCTATATATATATATATATGTGTGTGTGTGTGTGTGTGTGTGTGTGTGTGTATATATATATATATATATATATATATATATATATATATATGCACACACACACACACACACACACACACACACACACACACACACACACACACACACACACCTTTTCTCTTCACTACACCTTCAACCTTCTCCCATTTTTTTTCTTTCAACTACACATAAGGCTCACACCCCCCTTTGTTATATTTCATATTTTATTCCCCCTATGATATCACTAAACTATATTACCTTACTGTTCTTTTCTTTTAATAATGAATGTTTGTTATAATATTTCCTTCTCCACTTCTCCTATGTGTGTATTTTATACACCTGATTTGGTCAAATTGGTCCCACAACATTAGTAAGTTGCTGTCTCGCATCATTTATGATGCGACCATCCAAATTTCCCACATTTCTTTTTTACATATATGATCTCAGCTTGTGAAGAAGAGGATAAATATGATCCTCTCCCAACACCATCCTGCTCTTTCCTTAATTACTCTCCCGGGTCTATATTATGGTGCCAAAATCATATTGTGGTGAACACCAATTCACTGACACCTAATCAGCGATTCACTGAATTTACTAAGGGCAAGAAAATATTTGCCCAAAGAACAGCAGATGAAAATCTACTTCAATCGAACCCACACCATCCCAACTATATATACCAACTCCAAGATTGCACTACAGTAGAGAAAAGATCAAAGTTCTGTTGTTGGCCAGCTATGTCCTTGCCCTAAGTAAATTAAAAAAATCATTGAAGTGATTTTTGCTGATTAGGTGTTGTTGAATAGCTGTTCACTGGAATACGATTTCGGCAAAGTAAAGTAGACCCACTCTCCCAGCATTGTACCCTGTGTTTGCTCCCCATTTTCACCTCTGTCCTATCAAGCCCATTTCATACCTTTACTCTGGCCAAAAAATAGATTCACACACCCCACACAAGGCCATATATATAGCTTATCAATACAAATCTCGATTTTTGCACTCAGCATTTGTGAGATGCTTGCTATCAACAAGCAAAGACTACTGTTAGTTCTTGCCCTTCAGCAAAAACTCAAACAAATGGTTATGGATGAGCTAATACTTTGCAATTAGTTGCACAAATAAGCTTGGCAACAGTGTGCTTCAGAACATGAGTCTAACAGAGTGAAAGTAATGTCAGTGGACTCTATTAGTTGAATAGGCTTTATTGGCTTACTGTATCTGATAGGAGGAGTCCATCCCAATGAACTCAATGACCTACTATATATACCTGAGGGTGGAATTGTCTTACATTTTCCTTTTCAGTGGCATAGTGTGCTCCATTGAACTTGTGCAATTGCACACGTATTTGTAGACTGCTACTGATGAGTGCAATAATAATATAATTTGCATGTATGCCTTGTTATTTCCATGCATTTTGTATCCACATAACAGTGAGTTTTCAGTGATGCGCACATAAAAGCAATACATAATGCAGTCATCTGGAGGTTAACAGTCAGGAATGCATAGTTGGCACTCCACTGTGTAACAGCTGTCATTATCACCCAATATCTTCCTGTTCAGTCCTACTAACATCACCTTTGTTATTTCCATTCTGCACGATTCCTTGACCTGTGACTCGTCAGATATGACAGTGTAAGTCCCTTTGTGACTTCACCTGTGATAGTATTGTCAGTCTATCATGACTTCCATTCCTGTAATGTGTACTTAGCACCCCTCTTGCACACATACATGTCTATACAAATAAGTCTATATATATATATATATATATATATATATATATATATATATACACACACACACACACACACACACACACACACACACACACACACACACACACACACACACCCCCTTCCATTACAATTCATGTGAAGTAACACATGTATCACTTCATGGGCATGGACATAAAACTTCTGAATACCACAACAAGTTACTCTTCCTATTAACACCTTTGAGCAAAATTTGGCATTGACCACCACTGTTAACCAAGCTTAAGTAACGTCAACTGACACTTAATTTTCTATGGCAAAAACTGATGAGAATTTAGTTTCAGCCACATTCATATGATGCTCCCCATACTAATATGCTTAACCTGTTGTACAACAAGGAACAATACTGATATCAGTATGAGGAGATGGTATTATTATAATTATAAAAGGCTCAGTGGTTTAGTGAACTCCTGTTAGGGTGTTTTGGTTTTCAGTGCAGTATGTTGTGACGTGTGATCAACACATTGACAGTGTCTGTTTCACAAAATATATTTCCCATTCTTCCATATGTGTGTCACACTCTCTTCAACTCTGTGTTTTCTAACAATTGTAATAGGATTTCTTTGGTGACATCAGCATTTAGTATACAGCTCTAAAGAATTCTGAGTTAGGTACAGAGCTGTATCCTGGTCAAATGAGGCCCTAGGTAGGGCAATGGATCCCCTCACCCCCCCCCTGCAGCCATTCCAGTGCCCCATTACTCGACTATTTCTCCCCAGTTACCATAAACACTCTGCAAACCTATCAGTATACATACAATTTTCTTCTTTACTTCTACAATAATTATAGATATTCAGATTCAACATAAAACTTTTATTTCAAATGTTGTAGCACAAACACTGATAGCCATTTGCTAAACAAAACAATGCAGTCTCACAGTGTAAACAGACTTAGCATGAATAGTAAACTTCCCTACCCTTGAAATGGCATTGGAACCCACATTCAAAAAAAATGCATCTGGTCAGTGGCGGATTAAGTTTACCTTTGAGCTGTTTTCAAATCATAGGTCTCTTGCACACATTTTTAGGATCAAACATGTATATATTTATTTGTCTGACATTTGTTGACCTGGAAAAAGTCTGACTGTGCAAAAGCCCTTTTGCAGTGGATGCCTGGGGAGAAAAGCTCCACATCATCATAAAGTTAAAATACAGTAGGTTAAGTATAGTAAACAACATATTTAAAGACATAACATATTAAAGTACATGACATTTTTGGAGAAGATAACTTACATAAAAATAATTAACAATATCATTGGGAGAAACAAATAGAGAGAAAGTAAGTAACAGAAAATTTGACAAGTAAGCAGAATTGTTACTGAGAACACAGTCTAGTTCTAAGATACAGTACTAAGATACAATTCTATAAGTAGTTAATAAAAGGATGTGCCATCACTGGGAGATAAAGAGGAGCTGGCATTGAAGGTTTTGAGGACACAGATTGAGTGATAGCAAGGCATAGAAGTATGGAGGAAGTTTATGGAAGGTTTTATAGTGACATGTCCATGTGCTGTATAAGTGTTCCTTGAGGGTTTTTTTGAATGCTGGAGAATTACTTATTTCTCTGTTGGCTAAGTGAAGCCAGTTCCAGGATATGGTTGGGAAGAAGCTGTATAGGTTTTGGCCCAAATATTTTTTGGCCTTATAAACATCTAAGAGGTTATGGTCAGCAGTCCTAAGGTATCTGGCTGGAGTATATCGAGAGATGATAGAGGAAATGTCAGGGCAGGAGGAGGGTTTATTGAGAATGAAGTGAATGATAAGTAGTTGTAAAAAGAGTAGATGTTTAGAAACTCTATCCAGTTTAAATTATTGAGAGATTAACAGTGCTGAGAGTTTGAGGGTTTGAGTTGCAAACCTGGCAATTTTGTTGTAGGTGGTTTCCAGCTTGATTAGTAGAGAGGAATGGATGTGTGATTTGGGACTCCTTTTTAAGGAATTTTTTATTTTTCTAAAGTAGTTCAAGTTTTTCGTGATTTTGTTAATACAACTGTGGACATGTATGCTGAATTTAAGTTGGTCATCTATGATGATCCCAAGCAGTTTGATGTGTGTTTCTAAACTGATAATAGTGTTGCTGAGAGAAGTTATAGTGAAGGTGGCTTTTGAGAGTGTGAGAGATTTTTGTAAGAATAGAAGTAGTTTGGTCTTTTTGGGATTTAGTATAAGCTGATTGTTGGAGAGACAGTTTTCGATAGAGTTAAATGAGTTCTGAGTAAGGGTGTGAAGGTCAGAGAGAGTATTAGAGCTGGAGGTGATAGTGGAGTTGTCAGCATACTGAATTAGAGAAGAGTGAGGGCAGGAAGTATGGAGGTCATTAGTGAAGATGTTAAATAGTAGTGGATTAAGGATTGATACTTGAGGAACTCACATAGTGATGGGAAGGAAGAGAGAATGTGCAGAGAGCTGTTTGACAGACTGCACTTTGTTGGAGAGGTAGCTGGAGAACCAGGAGATAGTAAAAGGAGACAGGTTATGGTTGTAGAGTTAGGAAATGAGCAAGTGGTGAGAGATATTGTCAAATGCTTTGGAGAGATCTAGAAATAGACATGACATTAGTTTGTTTTGGTCTCTGGCAAGGGATATTGAGTGAGTAAAGGAAATGAGTACAGTAGAGGTACTGTGTCAGGGTGTAAGTCATGTTGGGTGGGGTGAGTAGGTTTTTATGGAGTAGGTAGTCCAGCAATTGCCTGTGTACACATTTCTTTAGAATTTTTGAGAGAGGGGACATTATATCTAAAGACCAGTAATTTGAAAGGTCTGTGGAATTACCACCCGTGTGAATAGGTATGGTATAACATCTTTTTTCAAAAGTGTGAGAACTGTTGATTCAGATATAGAGCAGTTAATGAGGATAGAGATGGGAAGAGCAATGGAATTTGTAGCTAGTTTAAGGAAGAGTGTAGGTAAGTTATCCACAAAAGGAGAGCATGGCTTGAGCTTAAGTAGGAGCCTTTTTATGTAGCAAGTGGGAATAGATTTTGGAGAGGAGTTGTTTTGGCCAGAGGTGGAGATTTGGTGAGCAGTTTTGAAGGGATTTGTAGTTTGTATTTGTTTACTGATAGTGTCAATGAAATAAGAGTTAAGCATAGTGGCTGTTTCTAGACAAGAGTTATTAGGACAAGGGGTTAGGAGAAGACAAGTTACCTCGGTGTATGATTTGGTTAATACACTGGCAATACATGCATGTGTTCTTTGATTCATCTTTCGAATTGCATTAAATTACATTCATTCTATAATGCAATACCCACTTTTAGAGTGTGTTTTAAATTTGTAGATTTGAACATAAATAACACAAAATGTGTGAACTAATAATGACAAAACTACCCATTTCGGAACATTTAAACCATAAAAGGCCACTCAAACCTCTCTCATTATGATCCACCAATATCAGTCAATATGCACAATTGCTGCAGAAGTAAAAGTCATCTGAACAATTCCATATTAAATATGTCTTTAATGAAGAGGTTGCTGCTAGCAAACAACTTTAGATTTCAATGTTTCATCTGTAAAGTCAGTGTCTGCCCATCTTGCATTGATATAAATAATATCACAATGAGGATTGGTTGACAAACATAGGTACTAGACATCACATGCAAAAGATGACATAGTACCCCAATCCCCTCTTAATATGCACTACAGTATCAGCAAACCATCTACATGGGGTGAAAGTAGAACCCACAGCCTTCTGCATCAAAGGCAAGTATGTCATCTGTTGTCCTACTAATGTTGTTTTTAACCTGTATAGCACAAACACTGATGATCATTTGCTAAACAAAACAGTTGCATATTGAAAACAGACTTAGCATGCACAACAGTAAACTTCTCTTCCCTTGACAATCACAATTCCTTGAAAATGCACTGAATACATCCATGATGACTATATGAACAATCTGGTAATTGATATAGAGAATTCAGGCTGTTGTCTCCTGTAACCAAGGTACAGGATTTGAGCCTGAGCAAATTAATTAACTTATCTGCCATCCCTAACCCTAAATAAGGCATCTTTCACGCACACACGCACACACACACACACACACACACACACACACACACACACACACACACACACACACGCACACACGCACACACGCACACACACACACACACACACACACACACACACACACACACACACACACACACCTTGTCTCTAGTTCTGGAGCAGCACACTTATCTAACAAAAAGGACAGCAAGCACTTAAACATGATTAAATCTTGTGTGAAAGCAGGTAAGTTCCGATGTTTAAATCTGCATGCATGCACAGACACAGAGTGAGTCCTTAAAGAAGAAATGTATATATTTTTTAATTGCTTAAATTAAATGTTGTGGCAGCCCCTATACATTGGGTCCCCCACAGACAGTGAGACCTATATAATTGCCTAGGTCACCTAGTTTTGGATACAGCTCTGATTAAGTAGGCAGTGTTCGAATCGAGCAGTGCATACCCAGTATGAATGTGTACAAAAGTAACTGGTATCAGACAGGACTGGCTTACTCAACAGATGCAATTTGTCCAATTCAGCTTAGTGATAACTGGTGCAGGTTTTGGATCCCTCAAGTGATGCACTCCCTTTTAAGGGAGGCCACATACAGTCCAACACCATACTAAGATCATCCCTGCAATGATGTGCTTTCTGTCATCTGTGATATGACTTTTTCTGTTGCATCAGCATCTAGTGTACAACCATAGAGAATGTTGAGCTAGGCATGCAGGTATTTACATCCAGCAGTGTATACATTGGTATGAGTCCGTAAAACAATAAATAAAAGATAGAAAATAAATCCAGTTGCCGCTGAGCAAGGCAATGAAGGGTACCAAAGGAAATAATCTCCAACAATATGCAAAACGTGATGGAAACAAATTTATTTGTTAAAATAGGTTAGCGCTTTCGCAATAGCTTCTTCAGACCTTGTAACATAAACCATTGAAAGTCACTATTTTAAATACACAGAAAGGGCGCCAAAGTCCCTCAGGCTTCTTAAAGGTACAACACTCATTGAAAGCACATTGGAAAACACAATAAAAAGACATAGTATATATATAACTATGAATAGTAAAAAATATCATATTAAAAACATTTAAACATGCATATTTATAATGGTAATAAGAACATAAAAAATATGAAAAAATATAAGAATCAAATATATACAATACAACAATATATACATACTAACATTTCTTATTCCCTAACCTCCTAGATTTCAGTAATGGGCGTAAGGGGACTTTCCCATTCAAACCTGGTGTTAAATCAGCCCTGAACTTAATAATCCAATGAATCTCCCTGGTCTCAGTATAGTTCTTAATGTCCCCTCTCCTATGTGTTCTAGAGATCTGTTCCAATACCCTGAATTTGAATTGATGTGCTACACCCTCCCCATCGGTGTGTTTAGCCAAGGCATTATGTAGGTTGCCCTTCCTCGTATGGTATGCGTGCTCCCTAATCCTATCCCTCAACGTCCGATTGGTTTTGCCTACATAGTAGGCTGGACATGATGTACATGAGGCAAGATAAACCACGTCTTTGGACATGCAACTGCCTTTCGTCCGGATATGGTATGTGCCGGATCCGTAGGGGTAAACAAAGACAGGGTCAATCAGTATATATGAACAGAAATTGCACTTATTACAAGGTGTCATATAAGGCCCTAGTGGAGTATAGGGGATATGATGTACTTTTGGATAGCAGAGCAACCTCTTAAGATTCTTCTTGTTTCGATAGACAAACTTTGGTCGTTCACCTGTGAGACCCTTAATGGTAGGATCTACTGACAATACATGCCAGTGCTTGGAAAAAATGTCTTTAACTGTGCCAATATCCCTGGTGTAATAGATAGGAAAAATAATTTTATTATCTGTGTGAAAGCCATCCTTAATCTGATTAAATCTCATATCACCTGTATATAATTCCATCGCCCCTTCTGAGAAATAAGGTTTAGCTCTATTCTCCCTAAGGCTATGAATGTCATCCATCCCTCTGGTGATGTCCAAATTGCTATATCCACGTTCCATGAACTTCAAACCAAGGTCTTCCAATTCCCTTTCCAGATGTGAATCTCCAGGTGTGTATCTAGACATCCGCATGGACTGTCCTTTCACAATGTTGTTATAGACAAAGCCTGGGTGCATGCTGGTACGATGTAGCAATGTGTTCCTATAACAAGTCTTGCGATACACACCTGTATTGACAATCCCACCAGGTAATTTGTCCACAAAAACATCCAAGAAGGGAATGGTGGTGTACGACCATTCCATGGTGAATTTCAGGAATGTGATGGAACTGTTGATCTGTTCAAAGAAACACTCTAGTTGTACCAGTGTGCCCCTCCAGACAAGGAAAAGATCATCCACAAAACGCCTATAGAATGGTACAAACTCCTTGAATAACTCATTCTGAAATAGATGACGATGCTCCCATTCTGCCATGACCAAGTTGGCGTAGCTATTCACACAAGAGGTGCCCATAGCTACGCCATCTCGCTGCAAAAAGATCTGCTCTTGAAAGCAAAAAAGATTGGAATCCAAGATGATCCCCAACAACAGAAGGATCAAGTCGACATCATAGTCCAGAGATAGGGTGGATCTCCTCATATAGGCACCAATCATCTCCTTGCCCTCCACATTGGGTATAACGGTAAACAAGGACTGAACGTCCATTGTTACCCATAGAAGATTCTCAACATCAGAGCAAAAGTTGACGTACTGATACAGATCTAATAAAAACTGTCTGGTGTCTCTAAGAATGAAGCAATTGGCATCAACTAAGGGTCTGAGCTGAGCTTCTACAAAGAGTGATAAAGGTTCAGTTGACCATCCCCTGCCTGCAACTATAGGTCTCAAGGGGGGATGCTGTAGATCTTTGTGGACCTTGGGGAGACCCTGAATGATGGGTATCAGGGGGTGGATAACATTGAAGTAATCAAATAAGATATGATCAATGGCCCCATCATTAAGGAGTCCAAGAAGTGTAGATTGTATCGTGTTAGTGATAATGTCTACTCTACTGTTGGTGATAGATATATAAAATCTATCATCAGCCAACATCTGTAACATATCATGATTATACCTATCTATGTCAAAAACTACAACTCCACCACCTTTGTCAGCTGGTCGAATGACAATATCACAGTTGTTACGAAGGGAGTGTAGAGCTTCTCGTTGTTGGTAGTTGAGATTATATTTCCTCTTCCTACCTATATGATCTATCTTATTCATCCTATAAATGTCATCTTCCACCAACTTGCTATAAGCAGCAACCAAGGGATGTATGGGAGGAATGAATGTACTAGGTGTCTTAAAAACAGTATTATCCAATGTTGTACCTGCATCTTTAAAAAAGATCTTCAAAGACAAGTTCCTGATAAAAAGTTTAAAGTCCTTTAAAGTCTCTTCATATTTACTGTCCGTTGTAGGTATGAAGGTAAGGCCTTTAGAAAGGACTTGTATTTCATAATCACTTAATTCATAACTAGATAGATTAAAAACAATGCCTACTGTTTCCCCTCCCACATTTTCTTGATAGTCCGGTTGGACTGTCTGTCCGGGGACAATTTCCTCTTGTACCTCCCCTTGTTGTTCGGGTAGACCCTCTCCCCACTGGTGAATGTTCTGATGGGAAAAGGGTGTCTGTGGCCTGTCTGCTGTGGAGAATTCAGTGTCGGCAAATCCGAAGCACGTTCAGAATTGAAGCCGTCACTGATTCTGTTCATCACCGAAGTAGGTGTCTTCCTCCTGACAACTGGTTCTGAACAAGGAGCCTGTATATTGTCCCTAGTGTTTGTATGCATACTAACATCAACATTTATGATATCCAAAGAATCTTTAGCTGAACTCGAACCAACAGGTTCGACATTGTCCATAGCATCGACTGTAGCTGTAGTAACATTCTCTGAGCACATAACAGAATTGTCATCCGTATCATTCACGGATGCAATATCAGTTGTTAAAACCTTGCCATTCTCTTTAACAATATTGGTACATACATCTTTAACAGAGACGTTATTAGTATTGTTAGTATTGATGTTGTTATCAATTACACTATTCCTGGGCCAAGTGAAAATATGGCCCAATCGGAAATCTGTACTGTCCCTTTGGAGCTTCGCTCTTTTCTGATTGAAAAGGCGTCGCTCGTACATAGTGACATTGTCCAACGTTGAACTCAAAATTTGATCAACTACAGAGATAGGATAGTCAGTTAAAATATTATTCTTTGCTTTCCTGATATCTTCTCTAAGTTTCTCCTCTAATGGGAGAAAGAAAGCGTTCATTAGCTTCATGTAGTTGAGGCTTACCTCAATATTGAGTTGTTGCCAGTCAAATAATAGCTCCGGATGCAAGGTACCCGTCGTGGGCATCTTCAGTACCCTAAGTCCTCTCGGTACTAGTCGGCGCTGTATGCAGACTTCGAAATGTTGTCGTTGAGTCTGCATACGCTTTAGTTTAAACATATCTTGTTCAAGTTTTTCAACAGCCCGATTCAGTCCATCTCGATCATAGTCCAACAGGCTTAGAGTAGCCGGACCCTCATCTTGTTCCACAAATAACGCCAGGGGGTTCCTCTCAGTTCTCAGGCAGTCAGCAAAACGATCCAAAAACGGACGTGACATCACAGGTACTTCCTTAGTGCTCGGTATTGTATATGGTAACTCAATGGATGCTGGTTCCCCTCCGATCATGCCTCCACGGGAAAATGCAAGCTCACGGTAATGGTCAAAAATAAAAACAAATCCAGCGGAGTTAATGCTCAGCGGAAAAGTGAAAATGCAGAAAATAGAAAATAAATCCAGTTGCCGCTGAGCAAGGCAATGAAGGGTACCAAAGGAAATAATCTCCAACAATATGCAAAACATGATGGAAACAAATTTATTTGTTAAAATAGGTTAGCGCTTTCGCAATAGCTTCTTCAGACCTTGTAACATAAACCATTGAAAGTCACTATTTTAAATACACAGAAAGGGCGCCAAAGTCCCTCAGGCTTCTTAAAGGTACAACACTCATTGAAAGCACATTGGAAAACACAATAAAAAGACATAGTATATATATAACTATGAATAGTAAAAAATATCATATTAAAAACATTTAAACATGCATATTTATAATGGTAATAAGAACATAAAAATAAGAAAAAAATGTAAGAATCAAATATATACAATACAACAATATATACATACTAACATTTCTTATTCCCTAACCTCCTAGATTTCAGTAATGGGCGTAAGGGGACTTTCCCATTCAAACCTGGTGTTAAATCAACCCTGAACTTAATAATCCAATGAATCTCCCTGGTCTCAGTATAGTTCTTAATGTCCCCTCTCCTATGTGTTCTAAAAATCGGTTCCAATACCCTGAATTTGAACTGATGTACTACACCCTCCTCATCGGTGTGTTTGGCCAAGGCATTATGTAGGTTGCCCTTCCTCGTATGGTATGCGTGCTCCCTGATCCTGTCCCTCAACGTCCGATTTGTTTTGAGGGACAGGATCAGGGAGCACTCATACCATAGGGTATTGGAACAGATTTTTAGAACACATAGGAGAGGGGACATTAAGAACTATACTGAGACCAGGGAGATTCATTGGATCATTAAGTTCAGGGCTGATTTAACACCAGGTTTGAATGGGAAAGTCCCCTTACGCCCATTACTGAAATCTAGGAGGTTAGGGAATAAGAAATGTTAGTATGTATATATTGTTGTATTGTATATATTTGATTCTTATATTTTTTCATATTTTTTATGTTCTTATTACCATTATAAATATGCATGTTTAAATGTTTTTAATATGATATTTTTTACTATTCATAGTTTTATATATATACTATGTCTTTTTATTGTGTTTTCCAATGTGCTTTCATTGAGTTACCATATACAATACCAAGCACTAAGGAAGTACCTGTGATGTCACGTCCGTTTTTGGATCGTTTTGCTGACTGCCTGAGAACTGAGAGGAACCCCCTGGCATTATTTGTGGAACAAGATGAGGGTCCGGCTACTCTAAGCCTGTTGGACTATGATCGAGATGGACTGAATCGGGCTGTTGAAAAACTTGAACAAGATATGTTTAAACTAAAGCGTATGCAGACTCAACGACAACATTTCGAAGTCTGCATACAGCGCCGACTAGTACCGAGAGGACTTAGGGTACTGAAGATGCCCACGACGGGTACCTTGCATCCGGAGCTATTATTTGACTGGCAACAACTCAATATTGAGGTAAGCCTCAACTACATGAAGCTAATGAACGCTTTCTTTCTCCCATTAGAGGAGAAACTTAGAGAAGATATCAGGAAAGCAAAGAATAATATTTTAACTGACTATCCTATCTCTGTAGTTGATCAAATTTTGAGTTCAACGTTGGACAATGTCACTATGTACGAGCGACGCCTTTTCAATCAGAAAAGAGCGAAGCTCCAAAGGGACAGTACAGATTTCCGATTGGGCCATATTTTCACTTGGCCCAGGAATAGTGTAATTGATAACAACATCAATACTAACAATACTAATAACGTCTCTGTTAAAGATGTATGTACCAATATTGTTAAAGAGAATGGCAAGGTTTTAACAACTGATATTGCATCCGTGAATGATACGGATGACAATTCTGTTATGTGCTCAGAGAATGTTACTACAGCTACAGTCGATGCTATGGACAATGTCGAACCTGTTGGTTCGAGTTCAGCTAAAGATTCTTTGGATATCATAAATGTTGATGTTAGTATGCATACAAACACTAGGGACAATATACAGGCTCCTTGTTCAGAACCAGTTGTCAGGAGGAAGACACCTACTTCGGTGATGAACAGAATCAGTGACGGCTTCAATTCTGAACGTGCTTCGGATTTGCCGACACTGAATTCTCCACAGCAGACAGGCCACAGACACCCTTTTCCCATCAGAACATTCACCAGTGGGGAGAGGGTCTACCCGAACAACAAGGGGAGGTACAAGAGGAAATTGTCCCCGGACAGACAGTCCAACCGGACTATCAAGAAAATGTGGGAGGGGAAACAGTAGGCATTGTTTTTAATCTATCTAGTTATGAATTAAGTGATTATGAAATACAAGTCCTTTCTAAAGGCCTTACCTTCATACCTACAATGGACAGTAAATATGAAGAGACTTTAAAGGACTTTAAACTTTTTATCAGGAACTTGTCTCTGAAGATCTTTTAAAGATGCAGGTACAACATTGGATAATACTGTTTTTAAGACACCTAGTACATTCATTCCTCCCATACATCCCTTGGTTGCTGCTTATAGCAAGTTGGTGGAAGATGACATTTATAGGATGAATAAGATAGATCATATAGGTAGGAAGAGGAAATTTAATCTCAACTACCAACAACGAGAAGCTCTACACTCCCTTCGTAACAACTGTGATATTGTCATTCGACCAGCTGACAAAGGTGGTGGAGTTGTAGTTTTTGACATAGATAGGTATAATCATGATATGTTACAGATGTTGGCTGATGATAGATTGTATATATCTATCACCAACAGTAGAGTAGACATTATCACTAACACGATACAATCTACACTTCTTGGACTCCTTAATGATGGGGCCATTGATCATATCTTATTTGATTACTTCAATGTTATCCACCCCCTGATACCCATCATTCAGGGTCTCCCAAGGTCCACAAAGATCTACAGCATCCCCCTTGAGACCTATAGTTGCAGGCAGGGATGGTCAACTGAACCTTTATCACTCTTTGTAGAAGCTCAGCTCAGACCCTTAGTTGATGCCAATTGCTTCATTCTTAGAGACACCAGACAGTTTTTATTAGATCTGTATCAGTACGTCAACTTTTGCTCTGATGTTGAGAATCTTCTATGGGTAACAATGGACGTTCAGTCCTTGTTTACCGTTATACCCAATGTGGAGGGCAAGGAGATGATTGGTGCCTATATGAGGAGATCCACCCTATCTCTGGACTATGATGTCGACTTGATCCTTCTGTTGTTGGGGATCATCTTGGATTCCAATCTTTTTTGCTTTCAAGAGCAGATCTTTTTGCAGCGAGATGGCGTAGCTATGGGCACCTCTTGTGCGAATAGCTACGCCAACTTGGTCATGGCAGAATGGGAGCATCGTCATCTATTTCAGAATGAGTTATTCAAGGAGTTTGTACCATTCTATAGGCGTTTTGTGGATGATCCTTTCCTTGTCTGGAGGGGCACACTGGTACAACTAGAGTGTTTCTTTGAACAGATCAACAGTTCCATCACATTCCTGAAATTCACTATGGAATGGTCGTACACCACCATTCCCTTCTTGGATGTTTTTGTGGACAAATTACCTGGTGGGATTGTCAATACAGGTGTGTATCGCAAGACTTGTTATAGGAACACATTGCTACATCGTACCAGCATGCACCCAGGCTTTGTCTACAACAACATTGTGAAAGGACAGTCCATGCGGATGTCCAGATACACACCTGGAGATTCACATCTGGAAAGGGAATTGGAAGACCTTGGTATGAAGTTCATGGAACGTGGATATAGCAATTTGGACATCACCAGAGGGATGGATGACATTCATAGCCTTAGGGAGAATAGAGCTAAACCTTATTTCTCAGAAGGGGCGATGGAATTATATACAGGTGATATGAGATTTAACCAGATCAAGGATGGCTTTCACACAGATAATAAAATTATTTTTCCAATCTATTACACTAGAGACATTGGCCCAGTTAAAGACATTTTTTCCAAGCACTGGCATGTATTGTCAGTAGATCCTACCATTAAGGGTCTCACAGGTGAACGACCAAAGTTTGTCTATCGAAACAAGAAGAATCTTAAGAGGTTGCTCTGCTATCCAAAAGTACATCATATCCCCTATACCCCATTAGGGCCTTATATGACACCTTGTAATAAGTGCAATTTCTGTTCATATATACTGATTGACCCTGTCTTTGTTTACCCTTACGGATCCGGTATATATCATATCCAGACGAAAGGCAGTTGCATGTCCAAAGACGTGGTTTATCTTGCCTCATGTACATCATGTCCAGCCTACTATGTAGGCAAAACAAATCGGACGTTGAGGGACAGGATCAGGGAGCACGCATACCATACGAGGAAGGGCAACCTACATAATGCCTTGGCCAAACACACCGATGAGGAGGGTGTAGTACATCAGTTCAAATTCAGGGTATTGGAACAGATTTTTAGAACACATAGGAGAGGGGACATTAAGAACTATACTGAGACCAGGGAGATTCATTGGATTATTAAGTTCAGGGCTGATCTTACACCAGGTTTGAATGGGAAAGTCCCCTTACGCCCATTACTGAAATCTAGGAGGTTAGGGAATAAGAAATGTTAGTATGTATATATTGTTGTATTGTATATATTTGATTCTTATATTTTTTCATATTTTTTATGTTCTTATTACCATTATAAATATGCATGTTTAAATGTTTTTAATATGATATTTTTTACTATTCATAGTTATATATATACTATGTCTTTTTATTGTGTTTTCCAATGTGCTTTCAATGAGTGTTGTACCTTTAAGAAGCCTGAGGGACTTTGGCGCCCTTTCTGTGTATTTAAAATAGTGACTTTCAATGGTTTATGTTACAAGGTCTGAAGAAGCTATTGCGAAAGCGCTAACCTATTTTAACAAATAAATTTGTTTCCATCACGTTTTGCATATTGTTGGAGATTATTTCCTTTGGTACCCTTCATTGCCTTGCTCAGCGGCAACTGGATTTATTTTCTATTTTCTGCATTTTCACTTTTCTGCTGAGCATTAACTCCGCTGGATTTGTTTTTATTTTTGACCAATAAATAAAAGATATTGCTGATATGAATGAATGGTTTACCTCATAGATGTAATGTGAGATATTTTATTGTTTATTGATGTTTTTGGATTATCATCTCCTAAATGCTGTTCTTCTTTGAGAGCATGCCCAGTTTAACAATATATGTTAGCATATAGCAGCATCAGTATTCAATGGTGGGAAACAATGCTACTTCCCATTTCTCGTCCTATGGCAAAAACAGCTTATAATTTGCCTTTTGCTGCATAGCTCTGCAGACCGTCATCCTATGGAGGTAGGAGTTGATGCACAGATGACAAAGATAGTTATATAGGGCTTTGTAGACATTTATAATGTCAACTATCACAGCTTCCAGAGTTCACTGCAACCCTGAAGTGATGTTTCAACTATCTTTATGGTATTTTGAAAGTTGTGATCCAAAAATTAACTATCTGTTGCACAATGCTCATTTCTTTTGCCAGTGTCCTTTTTTCGGGATGCATGGCTAGGCTTTAAAAGGCCCTTGTGGTCACTGACCTAGTAAACACCATGACTCTATGAACCTATAATGTCACCCACCTGTCAAAATTGTAGTTTTGTCATAACAATTGTTCAAGTAGTTCTGTGGCAACATTAGCTAATACATATGTCTTGCAAATGAGACTTAGGTAGGCAGGCTTTCCAATCCCATCTGCTATATACTGTATCAGTGTATGAAACAATTGTTGCTAGACAATAATGACTTACTGCACAGATGCATTGTGGCAAATTCTAGTTAGATATCATCCTTTCACAGGGGTTGGTGTGCTCATTTTTAACCATGGCCATATTCATTCACACACACGCTGATAATGACCTCCACATACGTGATTTCAAATAATAGTTGATTAACCAGTTCTGTGGTATTGCTATGCAGTGCCCTACTCATAGGAACTTAGTCTGGCAAGGTTCACATCCATGCAGATCTCACGTGTGGAATAATGGCAACTGTCATTTTCATATGATAATAAATAATATCACTCATCGTAAAATTGCATTATTGTACCATGGCCATCTGCCATATGCCATGCTTCACTGTTATCATGCCCTGACTCATACATTATTTGTTTGATTGTTTTCATTACCCATCTGTGTTATACATATTTTCCCTGTGTATTTCACTTTCTGCTGCATTAATTCTAAGTGTGTGAATAACTGTGTATTCGCACCTTTACTGAACATCTGCTGTTGTAGCATATAATAGTTGCAACCATGATTTTATGTATCCATGTCAAGGGTAATGATTTTGAAAACAGGTAAGTGCATTTTATTTACCTGATATTTGTTGCTTTTGTGTCTAGGACAAGATAAAATAGTCTTCATGGGTTCTGTTCAAACAGCTTTATTTTATACAAACATCCCTATAGAAACTTACTGACTTTAACTTAAGTAACTTATATACAAATTAACAACTGTGATTATGCATGCTGTCTCTCTCTGGCTGCTTCTTCAAAATGGCACTAGGGAATGCAAGTGTCAGGAATTTTATATGTGCATGTACAGCCTTGCATGCTTCTTAAAGATATAGCATACAAACTCTTTGCCTATGATCTATATCCTCCCTCTTGGAGAAATAGATCAAATAATTGTTATGAGACTATCCAGCATGCAGAAATCACAGGTAATTCATAATCATGCATTATACAACAGTAAATACACATGTATATACAATCAAGTCCACGTTGCTGTGTATTTCACACTAGGCATAGATATTCATCCATAACGTGTGACATAAAACTTGAAATTAGACTTAGTAACTGGAATAGTTTCTGCAAAATGATTAACCTGTTAAATGTTCGAATCATTTTCTGTAATGGAATCAAAATTTTGAACACATTCTGATCTGGAAATAGTGTCTGATTCACTCTTTGATTTAGGGTCTTCATCACAGAAACAATGTTGTGATTGCAATGATGATGATGATTCTGGTACAAGAAGAAGATGTCTGTGAATCCTTCTATACTCCTCATCCTCAGAGTTTACCAAGTAGAATCTCAGCTTGGCACAGATGCCTGCAATCTGCCTATTCGATCAAAACCTTCTGTTGTCTGAATTCTTACCATCTCTCCTTCCCTCAACGGATGAAGTAATCTGCTCAATCTGTCGTAAGTAGTTTTCTAGATATTACGCTTCTTAAGCAATTGATCCTTGATAGTTTTAGTGTTCTTAGATTTAGGCTGCAACATTTTTATTTTATTTATTTATTTTTTTTACATTTGTTTACCGGGAAAGTCAGACTGGAACAAGGTCCATTTACAGTGGAGGCCCAGGGGAGAAAGGCTCCATAACATAACAGTACAAATACAACAAATGACAAAAACAATTTTATACACAGGCATATATACAACAAACATGAAGACATAGGTAGCATAGTTCTAGTTTGCCTGGAAAGTAGTCTTTGAGCAGGTGAGCCAAGAATATCATCACTGGGTAAGTTTCTGAGATTAAGTAGATTCAAGAACACATAGGTATTGTCACACTTTGACCTTTCAAGTAATTGCTTTGCACTCTGCACTGCACATTCAGCTAGACCATTGGACTGAGGATATTCAGAACTACTAGTGACATGTACAAAGTCCCATTCTTTTGCAAATTTCTGAAACAACTGGCTAGTGAATTGAGTACCATTGTCAGAAAAAAGTTTGTGTGGACTACCATGAACTGAGAAATGACGTTTCAACTTAGTAATAACAGCAGTGGATGTTAGGTTAGGTAGCAGATCAATTTCAAACCAATTTGAATAAGAGTCTACCAAAGCTAAGAAGTGTTGATTGTTCCACTCAAAGATATCAGTTGCTACAGTAGACCAAGGTAGTTCAGGAATTGGACTTAGCTGAAGCGATTCACTTTGCAAATGTGATTTAGTACTGTTGCATACTGAACAAGAAGAAAGAACTCTATAAATGTCTTTCAGTAATGAAGGGCAAAATACTAATTATTGTGCTCTTCCCTTAGCAGATGTGGACCATGGGTGACCACAGTGCAAAATCTGGATATATTCTTGTTGTAAGGAAGCAGGAACAACAATTTTGGGACCTTTGAAAATAATAAACAACGATAAAGTGCTGCAAGCCAAGGAAAACTGGAAAAACCATATATCCTCTTCAAAATGCTTTTAATGAAAGATCCAAACTCCACAGACAATCACATTAATGCAATTTCGACAAAACAGTTTACAAGCGTTTTCATCCAAGCCACTTGGACTTCATCAGACAATAACCTACCATTAAATTAATCTATATATACTGGTTCTAATAACCCACTGACCAATGAATGTTTCGTTAGACATTTAAATTAAGCCAATAAACCAACAGCCTCATTAATATTAAAATAATAAATAAAATGCATATGTTCATTACCTCAAAATGAATCTAATACTAACAAAAATTCATGTGCACATACATATATACATATTAAATTGAATATACATTATTAAAAACTGTTGACCATGTAAAAATAAAGTGCTTGTGCTAATACTGATCGAATTAAGTATACATTATTAAAAACTGTTGACCATGTAAAAATAAAGTGCTTGTGCTAATACTGGTCGAAGCATTCCTATCTTTAGCATGATTGCTCCCTCTGCTGTCATGAATCAATATTACATACAAATATCCATGACAAAGAAGGTCATATATACTTTAAGCAATATCACTAAAATCTCTGTGAATACTATTTACAAATAAAGTGCTTGTGCAAGTAAATAAATAAAACACATCAAATTAATATAAAACTTGACTTAACATCTCATATTGTTTAAAAAATAACAATTAAATTTTATTAGCCCTTATTTTTAATAAGGAAGATATACTCAAATAATCATTTAACCCTGTTTTTTTACTAGCTTCCAGGTACACCTGCCACCACAATTCCTTACTCTCCAAGATCTCTTCCCAAATACCACCCCTTAAATCCTTTTCAACTTGTTGTAACACGAAGAAATAAAATCTACATCGTCTGCAATCTTTACTATGCTTAAATAAAGCACTTGTTTCTTTTCCTTTTTGAATGTCATATACGTGTTCATAAATTCTTTTCTTTAACTCTCTTTCTGTTTTTCCCACGTAATATGACGAACACTTGTCACAGGTTGCCAGATAAACCACCCCTTTTGTGTCACAGCTATATTTACCTTTACTCTTAATTAAAATATCTCTACTACCTATAAACGTCTCACTCTTATTACTAATATAAGCACATTGGTTGCACCGACCACATTTAAACGTTCCAACTTTTTTTGTATCTTTCTTCCTATAATCCTTGTCTTTTTTGTTCTTTTCTAACATATTCTTTATACTTCTGGAATTTCTGTATATAATTTTAGGCTTAAAACTATTAATTTCTTCTATATCTGTTAAGGCAGCAAATTTATCCCACTCTTTATTTAAAATATTTCCCATATTGATTCATGACAGCAGAGGGAGCAATCATGCTAAAGATAGGAATGCTTCGACCAGTATTAGCACAAGCACTTTATTTTTATATGGTCAACAGTTTTTAATAATGTATACTTAATTCGATCAGTATTAGCACAAGCACTTTATTTTTACATGGTCAACAGTTTTTAATAATGTATATTCAATTTAATATGTATATATGTATGTGCACATGAATTTTTGTTAGTATTAGATTCATTTTGAGGTAATGAACATATGCATTTTATTTATTATTTTAATATTAATGAGGCTGTTGGTTTATTGGCTTAATTTAAATGTCTAACGAAACATTCATTGGTCAGTGGGTTATTAGAACCAGTATATATAGATTAATTTAATGGTAGGTTATTGTCTGATGAAGTCCAAGTGGCTTGGATGAAAACGCTTGTAAACTGTTTTGTCGAAATTGCGTTAATGTGATTGTCTGTGGAGTTTGGTTCTTTCATTAAAAGCATTTTGAAGAGGATATATGGTTTTTCCAGTTTCCCTTGGCTTGCAGCACTTTATCGTTGTTTATTGGTAATATTTGAGTGCTTCCAGTGGTCTTCGTTACCTTTGAAAATAATGCCATCTTACATCAACAATTCATCTCTGTAAGGAAAATACGTTTGCACTTCAGGTGGTACACTAGATTGCTTTGACTGCCATCAAGCATTAATATAGTGATTGAGCCTCTGTAAAACTGGATCAGTCTGAATGTGATCTCTTAACCTATCAAGTCTAGTGGTGGAAAAATTAAGCACATTGACATCACATCAAAGTCAACATTTTCTGCATCAAACCGTTCTGTTGTATTTCTGGGTGATCCGGATAAGGTAGCAGCCAGATAGAGCAATTTTCCTTTTGTGTAGACCATTTTGAAATTGTACTTTTGCAATTTGAACATCATTATTTGTAGTCTCACTGGAGCTGAATGCATAGGCTTCTTCAGAATAGTAACTAGAGGTTGATGGTCAGTTTCAATCTGAATAGCTTGACCATAAATGTAATCATGAAACTTGGAACATGCAAATACTATTGCCAAAAGCTCCATCTCAATTTGAGCATACTGCATCTCAGTTTGGGTTAGTGTTCTAGATACACAGGCTACTGGTCTTCCCTCTTGAAGTATAACTGTACTTAGACCAAATTTTGAAGCATCACAGGAAAGAGTAACTGGTTTATTCACGTCATAGTATCTTAACGTAGGTGGGGTGGCAATTTTCTGCTTGAGGTTTTTAAATGCCTTCTTGTGCTGTTCCAGCCATGACCATGCAATATTTTTGCATGTGAGCTTTCTTAAAGGTGCTGTCAATTCACTGAAGTCTGGTATAAATTTGCTTAAACAGTTAACCATGCCCAGAAAATGTTGTAAAGCTTGTGCATTATCTGGTGTTGACATTCCAAGAATAGATGTTTGCTTGGTCGGGTCTGGTCTCAAGCCTGTACTTGTAAACAAATGACCTATGTACATAACTTCTGGAAGTCTGAATTTGCATTTTAGAGGAATGAGCTTCAAGTTTACTTCATGTGCTCTGTATAGAACTTTACTGAGGTTTCTGTCATGCTCTGCTTCACCATCACCGCCAACCAATAGATTGTCTACTATTATGGCGCAGGGATAACCCGAAAAAAATTGTTCCATTGCAGGCTGAAAAACTTCATTTGCAGAATGTATTCCAAATGGCATCCTTAGGAATCTGTATCTGCCAAACGGAGTACCAAAAGTAGTTAGAAATGAAGATTTGCGATCAAGCATCACTTGCCAAAACAAACTCTTTGCATCCAAAACAGAAAATACAGTGGCATTTGGTATTAGAGCTGCGACTTCTTTGACTGTGTGCATTGCATTAGATGATACAGTCTATTTAATGCTTTGTTCACATCTCTTGGGTCAATGCATATTCTGATTTCATCTGAGCCTTTTTTGTGAGTGGCTACCATGGATGACACCCATTCAGTCGGTTGTGTGATTGGACAAATCATACCTTGCTGCACCATTTTGTTCAACAGATCCTTAATTTTATCTTGTATAGCTATCAGAACTCTTCTTGTTAGTCTGACTACTGGAGTGACCTCTGGGTCTAACTTCATGGAATACACCACTGGAAGTTTGCCTAACTTGTCATCAAAAACATCAGCATACTCTGAGAAAATGGCTTTGGAGAAATTAGAACTCAGAAATGCACTTATATGATGAAATTCTTTAGAAAAAGAAAGCAGATTCATTCTTAAACTATCTTTGCGACCAGCTAAAGATTGCACTGGTCTTTGTACTACATAGAATAACACGCTGTTACAGTTCTGGCCAAATAACATGAAAGCATCACTGAACCTTAAATTTGAATTTCTTCACCTCCATAAGCAACAAGTCTCACACTACTGGTTACACTGACTTGCTCACTAGTTCTCACTCTAGCGAATATGTCTGCTGATATAACCCTTTGAACCAGTGTCTACTTTGAGCTCTGTAGATTTTCCATTAATCCAGACAGTACAAAATACTTCACTTCTTGTTAATAAGTTCACTGCATTAACTGTTTCACCAAGCACTGATACACCATCTACATAGAAAGATGACTGCTTCAGCTCTACCTGATTAACTTGTTTTTTTTTTGTTATTTTTTGTGACGTTTCTTTACAACTGCGTGAGGCTTACTTGATTTGCAAAACTTTTGGAAATGGTTTAATTTTTTACACTTGTGACATTGCTGACCATATGCTAAGCAATTCTCTCTTTTATCTTGATTCACATCACAATTGTGACAGTTAACAATAAAACTAGATTTGAGTTTTGCTGATTCATGCTTGTACTGCACTGAGCTGGTGCTTGCCCTTCTTAGAACTTTCTGGAAAGCCTCATACCTGCTTTGGAAATCCTGTAGCTGCCATGTGCTTGGGCCTGCTCTTGTTTTCCACATGTTGCATAATATTTACATGCGCTCTGGAGCCAACTGAAACCATGCTTTTGTCACTCACAAGCATACTTGTATGTGTCACCTCATAGATTTGACAAATCTATATGGCTTTGCTCAACATTAAATCACTGTCATGAAGCAAAATCTTTCTCACAGCAGCTCTATTAATACCACATAAAAGCCTGTCCTTTATCAGCTCATCTTTTAAATCACCAAACCGACACATTTTAGCTCTGTTTCTCAAGTCAGTTATATAAGCTGCAAATGTTTCCCTTGGTTTCTGATCTCTTGTGTAAAACAAATGCGTCTCTAATGTAATATTCATCTGGGGATTACACATTTCTCTGAACTTACACTTCAAACACTAGGGGTCTTCCCTTGATTCAGCTTGTACAACAGTATGGCGATCTGCACCTTCTCCTTCATATACTGCTGGTGCATATACAAATGAACACTCTCTTCCTATGGCCTCTGACCCTGCAAGGCTTAGCAAAATGAATGTCCTGGTGCATGCATCTCTATCTGCATAAGCTGCTTGTATAAAAATATCATACTCTTGCTCAAATATTCTCCAATTCTCTGCAATATTCTGATCAAATACAAGTGGTAGAGGCTTTCAAAATCCGTCTGCAATATTAACACATACAAGCGAAGGGTTTTTCAAATAAGCATAAATATGCACACATGCACATATGCCAGAAACTAATGCCAGTAATTGTCCAATGCCTTTGCATTCTGAACTTATACCTTTGTTGGGCTTTTTGGAATAATGCAAATGAACAAACGTAGTACTTTTGAATAACTGGACTTTGTAAAATAAACTTGTATGGTGTTTTGGTACTTTTGTAATATCATTATAAAGGTGAAAATGCTAAAGTCATTTATCATCATTTACTAAAGTTATTTACCATCATTTAAGAAACATTCAATAACTTTACAATGTGACTGAATAACTCATGAGCACTGTAATACTCTTGTAATGTCATCTTTTGCAAGAAAACACCTCATCAGTGTAAGAAAAATATCAAGTAACTGCATAAAGCGAATAAATCGAACATTAGTTGCCTTAAATTCAATAACTTTTCAAAGTAATTGCACTTTGTGAATAACTGCATACAGCACACTGAAATGTCTCAAAAATGGCAGTACTTTGCTAGGCAACTCTTTACAGTAGAAGAAGCACTCTGTAATGGCGGCCTTTGCGAATAGACACACCCAGCCCAAGAAACTTTTCAAAATGACTATACTTTGACTGTATTTCATAATATAGTTTTCCTTTGTACACAATAAACTCTTCAAAATACATGCACAGTAATAAGCACACACTGTAAGCACTTTTACACACTATGAGATACTTTGAATAACTTTAGTTACACCCTTGATACAATACAAAGTCATAGCTATGCCCAAACACAGCACTTTGCCAAACATATACAGTCACCTTGCTTTATTTTTGCTTAATATGCCCTTTTCTTTTCTTATTGTCATATTTGTTTTGCTTGTTTAAGCCCTTTTCATGATCAATGTACTTTTCTTGTGCTTGATTTACTCTAAACATGCCCAGCTTTGCCTTAAACACACTTGTTTTGCTTTAAACATGGTTGTTTTGCTTTACTGTTAATCGTTGCATCAAATACTTTTATTTTAAACATTTTCTTTAGTTAACAAAATTTTCGTACTTTCTGCTTGCCTGACAATGTGGTTTGTGCCCTTGTAATGCCCCCTTTTATCTTTCGTGTCAATTAAATAATTTGTGCTATTTCTCATTACCTTTGATTCTTTCTGGCTATGTCTGTGCTCTTTTCTTTCGGTTTTACCTTCACTGCCATCTTTGCATCTCATGGCTCTGAATATTCTTCTCTTTTTGATCCCAGTTCTGACACCATGTCACTTTCGTGTCTAGGACACAATAAAAGAGTCTTTGTGGATTCTGTTCAAACAGCTTTATTTTATACAAACGCATCACTATAGAGACTTACTAACTTTAACTTAAGTAACTTATATACAAATTAACTGTGATTATGCATGCTGTCTGTCTGGCTGCTTCTTCAAAATGGCACTAGGGATTGCACGTGTCAGGAATTTATATGTGCATGTATAGCCTTGCATGGTTCTTAAAGATATAGCATACACATTCTTACATGCCTCTTAGCTACACAAACTTACAAGTCATAGCTATTCTTAGCAGAATAACATGAAAGCATTACTAAGCCTTTTAAATTTCTTCACCAACATAAGCAACAGGTTTCACACACTTTGCCAGCTCAAGCTTCTCACTAGCTCTTACTTTGACAAACATTTCTGCTGACATAACTTTTCTCTTTGAACCAGTATCAACTTTGAGCTCTACAAGTCTCTCATTAATCAGAAGAGTACAAAATGCTTCATTTTTGCCCACAAATGTATTGCATTGACTGTCTCACCAAGCACAGACACACCGTCAACATAAAAAGTAGGGTTGCAGCTTTTGAGCTGATTGACTTGCCTCTTTGAATGCTCTCTTTTAATAAAAGAATGTGCCTCTTTTGATTTATAAAACCTTTTGAAATTATTCAATTTTTTACATGTGTGGAACTGCTGTTCAAAAGCTAGGCACTTTTCTCTTTCGGGTTCATGATTTCCCCCACAATTACGACAATTAAAAGTTTGGTAATGCACCTAACTTCATTGGTTTAAGGTTGGTATTAGAGTTGGAAGCAACCATGAGCCCTTTCAATTTTGCTGACTCATCCCTCTGCTTCACTGAGCACGCTCTGGATTTTATTGGAGGCACCCTAGAATTTGCCAGAAAGGCTTTGGGTTTCACTGAAACAGACACACCCTTAGGCCTGTATCTCTTAACCGTGTGCTGCATACTATCAACATTAGCACTGGAAGCATGCTTTTCTCATTTGTAAGCATACTTGTGTGCTTTTCTGTGAGCTCATATAGCTGACAAATCACTATGGCCTTAGTCAAAGCAAAATCTTTCTCACTGTATCATCTTTAATACCACACACAAGCCTGCCTTTTATCAACTCATCCCTCAAATCACCATATCTGCATGTCTTTGCCTTGTCTCTCAAGTTAGTTATACATGCTGCAAAAGTTTCACCAGGCTTTTGATCCCCTGTGTAAAATATGTGCCTTTCCATTGTTGCATTCATTTGGCATTGCACATTTCTATAAATTTACATTTTAAGTACTCAGGGTCTTCCCGCATTTCAGCCGATACCACTGTATGGCGGTTCTCCCCCTCCCCTGCATACACAGCTGGGGCATACACAAATGAACATTCCTCTTCAATTTTTTTTTGAACTAGCTAAATTAAGCAGAATAAATGACTTTGTATGTGGGTCTTTTGTCAGGAAAAGCAGCCTGTATGAAAATATTGTACTCTTGCTCAAACACTCTCCAGTTTTCAGCAACAGTATTATCAAATACAAGTGGAGCTGGTCTGTGAAATCCCTCTGCCATGCCAACAAATTGCTTTAGACATAGTACATTTATACCAGGTAGTCAAAAAAATTCAACTGTATCATAAACTCTTTGAAATGACTGTACTTTGCAAAATAAGTGTACTGTAATACTGCACAAACTTGCAAATGTTTTGCAGACCTCGGATATCTCGGATAGCTTTAGTTAATACAAAAAAGAAACACATAACGAAAATATGGTAGGTTTCTCTTTTTTATACGTTATATGCAGTTCAGACCTTATTTCAAGCACTTTTGTAAGCATTTTGAGTATTTTTATCAATAAATCATAATCTTGAACATTTTGTTTAATTAGAAAGTCATTTTGCACAGTTTTAATGCTTTGCTTTATATTTATTGAGTAAACAATTATTTAAATGATTTTTAATACCCGGATCTGTCTTTCTGACCTGTTTGTGAGTTTTTTTTTGAGCAGGGATAATCCACTCCTGTATATTTCTCTAACTGTAACTGCATGCCTTATGGCCTTGAAGAAAAAGTTTTGCTTTTGACCCCTTTCTGGGACCACATCCTTTTAAACATGCTGCTTCTGACACCATGTCACTCTTCTTGTATATATTCAATAAGATGATGAGGCTAGGTGTTCATTTAAGTAGTTTATTACATACAATCACATCAGGATGGAGAAAGGTAACATTAAACTTAAACAAACTAACTGACTGACTAGTACGCACATGCATGCTTACTCCTTGGCTACTCGCTATAAAATGGCATTCTTGCTTGCACATGCCCAGTACTTATATGCATGTGCTCACTGACTGGAATAACTCATAAAGGAACATACACACTGTGATCTTCAGTACCCACATTATTTGTGTATCTGTCCAGTATTTCTGCATTGGCAGATTGAGAGATGTGCCAGTGTATAGTTCAAAATGTCTTAAAAGTCCATGTTATCCTACAACAGCTTTTCATGATGACCATTTAATGGATATTTTTTTTATGTGACTCACAATGCCAATAATGTCCAACATCACCATGATTTCACTCAGTGAACTGCACACCATCATTCTTCATTGTTTGCCAGTAGCCTTTTCCTTGCTCATGTGCTCTTCATTTACTCACCTGATGCTGTTAAGTGCATGTGCACTCACTTCTGATTTGCTGGTTTGTCTTGCATATTTTTGTTTACATTGTGCATAAACATATGGCTGTGCACTTGCATACCACGATGTGACTATGAGCCTGCGCTGTTGGCTTGAGGTGAGGCTCCTCATCATGCTATGCAACTTGGCTTCTTTCATATTTGATTAGCAATGCTATTGGCCATGCTGACATGCATAGCATGTTAGCTGGGTGCAATGTGAACCCATTGTTAATGATTCCTTTCTAGACAATTATGCAAAGTAAGATAGAACAGTTATCTATGTGCTACACAAATTATCATCTAAAATAAGTAATTATTACAAATGCAACTAATTAAAAGACCACATCAACATCATCAAATATAATTTAGCCAATAGCTTAGATGTTAAAGAGTCTAGGACAGTAATCATAAGTCATTTTGGCTTGTTCAGAAGCCAGTCCCTGACTTAGTTATAAAACTCTTTCTGAACAGTAAATACATACAATTAAAAAGGAAAGAACATGTTACTTTGGTTACTGCCTTAAATATAGTCATGCAGTACTTTTTAACAATTATCCAGGCCCAGAATTTAAATTACAGGATAAATACCAGTTCATAATTTACTTGCACTTCTGATGGTTGGAGCAAGATATGCATAAGTACTTGTACTGTAGGAATAGGAATCATGATGAGTCATCTTCTTCATCACAAACCTGTTTTCAAGTCGCATCTCTTGCAAAGGAAGGTTTATATATCTAATCTATGCACTAGACTAGCTGGACAAATTGATAGATATGAGTGTGGGTAATTTAAATAGGCATGAAGGAAATGTCTCACTAAGAGGACTGGTTTCTTATGACTCTGCATTTATATCAGCAAAGAGCTCACCATTTTACCATGCACTATTTTTTGATATACAACACATCCTTACATTTTTATTATGCTTTCACTATGCAAGGCTGGGATTCTTTGACAAATATTGCATAGCTCACAGTTAATTAGTGTCCATGTAAAGTGTGTGGGAATTCAAAGACAATGCATATGGCATGTCTTCTTAGCTCTGAGCTGCCCTGTGTGACCTTCAGAATATTAGCATTCTGCAAGTGCACAGCACTCCGATGAAGATGCCGGCAAAACGTTTACTGCTCTTTTTACTAGTTGGCTAGATCATCTGAAAAGAGTCACCAGACAAGTTCACTTTCTTAATTAACAAATTAGAACATAAATAACATTTTACTTGTCTGTATCCAAGCTTCTTGTCAGTAAGGATTCTAAACATGAAGTAGACAAACTTAGACAAAATATATGACCTATAATATACATCTCTGTGCAGGCAACTGCAATGTGTTTAAAGAGGGCAATGTTACTTTTCAGAAAAAATAAGGAAAAAAGTAAGCCACATACTAAAATTATTTCTTTACTTATGAAAGACTATTTTTACCCTTTGCTTCATCCAAGGCACTTTTAAGAATATGGCTCTAAAACAATTTAGAAAAATGTGTTTATAAACGTTATGCCAGTCATTCTGCAGAATCTAAGACATGCTTTATTTTTCCTAAGATCAGCAAACTCCTTCAAAATTATCTTACACCCCCTCATGAAATCTGACATTGAGATACAGCAGACTTCAAAACTTTTGGCAAGTACTTCAGCAAAGCTAAAGAGAAAAAGCTTTGAATGCTACACAAAAGAGAAAACGTGACAAACTTAAATGTATTTTCTATGACAACCGCAATGCTTCATACACAGATCACGAAGCTCTCCCATCCCCCATCTAAAAACAGTGACTGCTAGAATACAGTAGACTGTTGCTGATGGCATGAAACTAAATCACTGTGACTTGATGAAGCAGTGTGCTCTTGTGTCATAGTTATTAGTCACAGCTGTGACACTCATACTATGCTGGGTCTCAGATCTGAAGTCTGTTAAAAATTACATTAAACACAAAGGCTGAAGTTTAGCTGTTTGCTGCCACAGGACTTACCTTAGAAAACACAGTATCAACTTTTAGTTTGAAAGTGTCCAAAAATATCAGACTTATCAACCATTTTGTGACAACTTATAAACAGTCATTGCAGTAAGAATTAACTGCTTCAGGGAAATACATTAATTACTACCATTCTCTAAGGTTAATATGCTGCTCAGTGCAGACACATGAAACATCATTTTGATATATTAGGAGTAATACAGAAACAGTAGGCTGGGTGTCTCTGTCAACATTTTTATAGCCTTCTAACTCCATTACAGTCAAAAGTGTGAAGACTTTTAAAGCTGCTTGTCAGAAATATTTTTCTTTTTGAAGTATTGTCTGTTTCTTAGTTGTGACTTGTAGATGGCAATTTTTTTAACAATTAAAGTAAAACTGTCATTTCTAAGCAGTTTTAACATCACCAAAATTATTCTTTATCATTTTATACATGGAAATTTCAATGGACTGGCCATGCCTTTTTATGGTTAATATTTTTAATACTTTGTACTTAGGGGAAGAATGACACAGAAGATAAAGCTGCAAAAAATCAATATAAGTTAAGCAGGTAGTGGTGTTGAAATCTGAACAAATATATTGTAATAACACTGAAAAGTGTAGTGAACTCCTGCAATGCAAAAATCTGCTTCATGAAATGTACAAAAAAGAGAAGGATATAGGTGGAATGTTCTAGCAGTTTACACTTAATGTACTTGAAGTTGGCAGCAATTGTTTATGCATATTTTGCAGTCTAAGTAAATAAATATAATAGTTGGCAAGTACTGCTTTTTATAAAACTAGAGTGCATTTTTAAATACATCTGTGATGTAATACCATAAATAGCATTATAACGTAATGGATTGAATATGAATTTCATACTGAGTTGTCTGAGTATGCAGAAATTCCAGTAAAATCAGGAGTTTTTTTTAATTTCAACATGTACAACTACATAGAGGAATTCCTTTATATGAATTATTGCATGAAAGCACATTCTAATTAATATCTAACCAAACACTACTTCTGTTGAAGGCAAAGATATAATGCTGTATTTTGGCTTTGTAAGACTGTAACAACCAGTATTTATTTATCTACAGCAGCTATGCACATTTAAAACAAGGAAAAGTTCCTTTTCTAGAATTATTTCTGATGTCTATATGTGTTTCTATTTCCTTATAACAAAGCAAATCTTTCAAATAACGAGCTCTCTTATAACCAAAACAAGGTTTATCTGAAACAAACTTTTGTATATCAGTAGATGACATTAAAATATGACAATGTTTATCAATAATCTTGCTAAATTCCATTGAATGTCTATTATATGTTGTTGTGTATCTATGTGTAATATCATTCCTATTTGATCTATTAGATTTATTCATATCTCATCCATTTTTGCTAAATATAGGGGGTGCCCATGTGTCACGCTCCTGTTCAATGATGTCTCTTTGTTTTAAATGGTCACCTTCATTTATAACCTCTCTGTTCAAAGTTATCATCTAACAGCCAAGAAAAAACAAGGGGGTCAGTATTTAACCACGACACTCTAGTTATTTGACCCTTTGGAATGTTACATAATGTGTGAGGGGTATGCATGTTACTTCTTTATAAATATGTATTTTTTTAACTTCTTTATAATAAACTTTAGTTTGAATTCTATTATGTCTATTCTTAAAGACTTAAACATCTAGAAAATTAATTTAGTCTTGCGAACATTCACATTTATGTTTTAAAAAAGTAGTTGTGTTTATGAGATAATCCAATAAATATTGAATATTGGTGGTATTATTTGAAATAAAAAAATATCATCTACAAAGCACCTGTAAAATAACTTAGATGACAAGGATTACAATAATTAAATATAAACTTATTTTCTCGGTTTGCCAAGACCAAGTACACATAAGTGTTTGTCACTGGAGTACATTTTTGAAACACAAATATTTTATTTTCCAAGATTAATAAACATAATGCACAGATGATGTTTATCTCACAGCTATTAAAATGAGAATATGACATTCAGAATCATCTAACATATTCAATACTGATATCATTGGGAATAACAGTAAATAAAGAGTCAACGTCCATGGTGAGAATGTGCATTTCCCCCAGGTGCTTAAAACCATGGTTAAATATATACCAGTAGTGAAAATGTTCTAACAGTTCATTAATGTCTTTAATATAGCTGTGTGAAAAAGATAAAAATTCATTTAACTTGTGTTCACAGTAAATAGACAGAGATTGCATTATCCAACCTCTACAAGAGACAATTACTGGATTATAAAGATCTTTATGAATTTTTGGCAAACCATAAAAAGTTGGAATCATGGGGTGTTGTATGTAAAAATATGGCAATAACTTTGACTAAGATATCCATTTTAATGCATGGAATATACAGTATTATTAACTTCCTGAATGATTCTTTACAAGTCTACCATAGGAAGATTCATCATTTAGAAGACTCCATAGGACTGATAAATAAAATTCTTTATCCATTATAACAATAGAACTGCTCTTATCTGAACATTTAATAACAATATCTGTTGCAGTTCTGAAGTTATAAAGTGCTTGTTTCTCTTTCAGACTTCGATTATAATCCAAAGAAAAATAGCAGCAACCACCACTAAGAAAATGGTGTTTTAATCAAGCAAAACAATAAAAACAAGGCATAAAATGAGAATAAAACTCTGGCAAAAAACTGTGATGAACACTTTTGGGCTTTGCCCTTCATCAGATAAATCACTCATTTTAAAAATACTCATTTAAAGGGAATAACAACCAACCATGTTTTTATGTGGCAAGACAGATCAAAAGTTAAAAGAACATATTGAGAGTCACTTATCAGAAATTAGAATAAATATTTTAACTAATGTATTATATAAACACATTTCTGAGAACAACCAAACTTATATTTTTAAGTTTATGGCACTGGAATTTATTTTGATAGCTATCAGAGCTGGGGGCATAAACCTAAGAACTGAACTTGCTGAGTATACATGGATTAATGAACTTTATGCTGATTGCTTTCCTGGTTGGAATGAAAGTAATTATTTAAAACAATGTAGTTTATGTTTCAAACCAGTACATTGAATGTTATTTTACCAATGATTTTCTTTGTTTTATGTCATATGACAATTTTATACCATATATAGACATGAATTTGTTTTTACTGTTTACACACCTGATGAAGCTTTTGTGTGAACATTGTAACTAGTGACTCATATTATTAAATAATTTTGCTTGTTTTATCTCGGTGACTTGAGATAAGATTAATCTGAAATCTTTCTGACACCAATCTTTCCAGACTTTCCCAGCGCCATTTTTCTTCATTCTATTTAATAAGATGACTCCTAAAATTTAGTTTATTCATCTTTTAACCAAGTAAGTCTACTGGACACATTTCTTTTCAGAGGCAGCCAAGTTGTACTATCTGGTTAAGTGATTTGTTCAGAGTCACAAAGTATGGAAATGGAGGTAGAAAGAATGAAACCCTATACCCTTGACTACAGGAAACGGCTTATTCATAGTTCAGAACTTTAATCCCTTGTGCTAACTGCCATCACATCTCTTTTGGATAATATTGCAGGGAAAAGTAAACGCTATCCACAAAGTGTTGTCATTTCGTTGTTCAAAATGTGTTTTTCTCCACTCTGAAGAAACTGAGTTAATACTAGTAATAACGGTCGTTAAGTCATCCATGTTTGCAATTATTTAAAAAAAGCCTTTAATAAACCTCCAGTAGTGTAATAATTAGTAAGCAATCCATGCCACCAGGATTTAACACTCTGATCATATTTTTTAACAAAAAACATCTTTATTTAATTATCACATATGGTAGAGGCAATCATACATTTATATAAATGAAAACAAACCATATTTTATCACATATGTTAGACAAAATCATACATTTATATAAATGAAAATAAACTATATTGACATATTTTCAGTTCCAAACATTATAGATCACATATAATCTTCTATACACTCACTGTTTATTGAACATTACATAGCTCATTCAATTCCTACCTTCCCTTACATCTCATTCCTCCTCAAAAAACATTATTTTGTATCTATTATTCTAACAATTCCATTTTTCTATGTAGTTTGCTCCTACTCATTTCTAAAGACCCCAGTTCTTTTATCTCTGTTACTCTTTTACTGCATCCAGTATAGTTGATTTCCATTTCCAACAACTGCTTTTTAGACAGCCATCAGAATTAAACTCAGTAAGGCCTTACTATGTCTAGGCAATTCTAGTTCTGTATAACAGCTTAAAATATAATTTCCTTTGTTACAGTAATTTGCTTACCCAGTATTTCTGACAAAGTAGTATGCAGGAATTTTTTAAAGTTTGCCAATTCATTATACTCCCAAAAAATATGTTCCCAATTATGTTTTTCTTCCCAAGCTTGCCTCCAACATTTGCAGGAATGATTCTTTGGAGCCTGCTTTGGTTACAGGATACCTATGCAAATAATGTCAAACAAAAATCCTAAATCTTCTAGGCTTTGTTGCATATTTGTGAGCCATACACATATCCTCCCATTATTTATTTGTGAATTGTTTTTCCAGTCTCTCTTCCCAATCCTTTCTAACCTTCTCTTGATTGATTCCTATAATTATCATGCAATGTTCTATATGCCCTACTAATTATACCTTTTAACAGTAACTTCTGTTTTAGATTTTATACCAATGTTGGTATTTCACTAGGATCCTCCTATTCCTTTATCTTTGCCTATACTCTGATATCAGTCCTTGATAGAGAACATAATTTGTAGCCTGCAGTCCAAATGTATTCTTGGCTTCTTCTCATTCTGTTACCTTACCATCTCTAATTATTTGCTCCCAATACCCTGTCTCCTTTGCCAGTTTTCTCCAGTAAATCTCAGCACCCTCATTCATATATTCTGCACTCATAATTGCAGTCATCCTTACTGGCATAATCTCCTTTCTCCATTCCCATGTTGGCTTAATTCTTAGAATACTTTGTGCTACTTTATGAGTATAATATTCTGTATGTTTATTGTTATTTCCCCTTAAGGATCTCTACCCATAATCCCAGTCTCTCCTTATTTATTGAGTGCCCCCTTCCTCCATTTCATTATCATCAACACTTTCCAGTTTGAATTATAGCTTTTTTTAGTGTTATGTATAGGAGCCTTAACTGTGGAGCTCTGACTGAAATGATCCTTCAAATCAAGTACTCTCAAACCGCCTTGTTCTTTTGGAAAACATCAACTTATCCCATTTGATTCTTGCCCTCTTCCATTCCCAGATAGAAAACTTTCAACTCTATTAATTGCTATCCACAACTTTTCCTCTGATTGATAAAAGTATGCCTGATCAAGGGACTAAAAACATTTTCATTGCTTGCACCTTGGTATCCATATCCATAAAACAGATCTTCCAGTTTCTTAGTTTGTCTGTTATCATCTGTTTAGTCTCTTCTCACATATCCTTAACTGCTGTAACAGAATCCTTTTAACCCATAGTCCTAAGTATTTTATTGTATCATATCCCCATAAAATATGAGCATTGCTGAACCAATTCATGTGTTGGTGCATAGTTCACAAGTATGGGAGAATGTTTAGCATAAGGATTAAGGTCTATACCTCAGAGATACAAGATACAGGGATTCATTCTAGCCTCTGGTTAATAACTAGACTTGTAATATTTTTTTTGTGGTGCCCATGTCCCTTATGGACAGGGATAGTCTATAAAATACTCAAAGGCAGAGGCACAAACCTAAGCCACCTCTAGCCTTTAGGAACTGGAAATTAGGTAAAATGTGGGTAATAATAGCTAGATTTATAATGGCTCTTAAACCATTACCCTAGTAATCTCCTATGAAACTATAAACAGCTATTGCCTTTTTCTCTTCATTATTTTTCTATCCTGAAAGACTTAAAACAGTATCTGAATGTTCCAGAACACTGCAATGTTCTTTTCTAGTTTTATCAGGTACAAAATAATGTGATATGGGGATCAAGCCAACTTTTCTGGATTACCATTCCAATTATATTTTGAATTTCTGAATCCCTTATTTTCTTTGCCAATGGTCCTAAATACAACACAAATAACAAAGAGGAAAGAGGTTACTCCTGCCTGGTTCCTGTATTCAGACAGACCTTATCAGAGATGAAGCTCCCACATACACTTTAATTTTAACTTCTGATACCTCATACATTCCCCTAATTAACCTTATTTATTGTATTAGGGAATACAAATGCTTCCATTGCCCTACTCATAAAATCCCAGCTTACTCTGTTGAATGCTTTCTCTGCACCAAGACCCACCAACAACAGTGGTATCTTCTTATATTCTGCTTCCCTCTGGATAAGCATTGTTCAATTAATGTCATCAAATGCCTCCCATCCACAAAAAAACACACTGATCCATATCTATCAATTCTGACCGCCTTTGCCATTCTTTTGGCCATTATATCCGCAATGGTGCAGCGGTAGTGTTGTTGCCTCACAGCAAGAGGTTCTCCCGTTCGATTCTCGACTGGAGTGTGGGGAGTGCCTTCTGTGTGGAGTCTGTATGTCCTCCCCATGGTTGGGTGGGTGTTCAAAAGACATGCGTAAATGGGCGTGCCTTCGTTGATGGTTGAGCATCGAGCTGGCACCTCGGCATTCAGAAAAATCTACTGCCAATCATTAGCAGACCGGAGTTCCTCTGTAGCGACCTCTAACTGGGAAAAGCCAAAAGACAAACATACACAAACACTTTATAATCATGGTTAGAATCAAAATGGGCCTATATAAAGCTTGAGTTCAAGGGTCATTACTATTTCTAGGTATTACAGCCGCCACAGTTTACTTCCAGGATGTTAGCACTTCTGCACCTTTTAAAATCCTGTTAAATAAAATCTTTCAGCTCTTTCTCACTTTCTTTACTCCTAGTTTCCAAACTTCCATAGGAATGCAATCTATTCCTGATGATTTTACTGTAGGTTGGTTATACATCACCATTTTTATCTCATTTCCTACTATCTTAACTGTTAATAATTGAGCCTCATCTACCTCTAACCTTGGCATATTTAATTCTTCGTTAAACATTTTCATTTGCACTTATTCCTGATTTGAACATTTTTCTGCTTTATACAGATTTTCATAAAATTTCTGAAACATTTCTAATACCTCTACATGATCTCTAGTTATTTTGCTTGTTATATGCTCCATAAGTTTAATGACATCTCTTTTGACTTTTTGTTGCCTTAGCCATTGTACTTAAAGCTTTTGTGCTCTGTAGTTATTATACAAAAAACAGTTGCTTAACAGCAGTCTTTCTAAACTCATGCATATTATCCAGGTAGTCTATTTTTTTTTTTTTCTTTAGCACTTTGCAGTTGTGCTTTTCCTTCTAGAGTGAGATTCCCCTTTTCTGCAACACTTTAACCTTTGTCAGTCTCTCTAAATAATTCTTGTTACTTCTTAAGCATATGTCTTTTTTCTTTAATTTTTATCCTATTTTTAAACTCCACTTTCATTTTATCCTGCTCCCTAGCTATTTTTTCTCAAGAAATTTCTATCTTCCCTGAAAACTCCAGAATTATTTCCACTGTTCATTCCTTAAATTCCTCTCAGTTTAACAGATTTCTGGGAAAGAACCAGGGTCTCATTTTTGTTTTATCACCTTGCATTTTTATTTTAGTTACTATTTTAGTTACTATTGGTGTGTGATCTGAAATAGTTATTGGATATATATCAAAACTTTCAAATAAATGCACATATTCCTGTAAAATATAATTTCTGTCTTGCCTAACCCAGTTTGGGGAATAATATTTAAATTCTCTCTGAGCTCCTACTATAGAATTCACATCTTCCATACCAAATTTTTCATAAATTTCTTCAAACATCAAGTATACTTTTCAATATCTACTCTTCCATAACCCCCAGTACATTCTCACTATTGCAAATCAAATTAGAGTCCCCACCTATAAGTAATAGTCCCTGCACAAAGTTGATTATTTTTCCCAGAATTGTCTTAAGCTCCATTGTAGCAGTTTTACATGGAATATAAATACATGCTAGTATAATTTTCCTCCCTTGCCAGTAGCCTCTTACTACTACACATCTACCATTATTATCTTTTTTTCCCTCTTCTATCACCATTGGAGCTCCCCTAGCAATTAAAATAAGTATTCCCTTTTTCCTTTGCCCCAGATATTCCACTGAATAACTGTTCTAAATCATTTTTTTATCAAATTTACTTGCACATTTCTTTACAAATGGTTATCCTGCAACATAGCTACTTACAAGCTGCATTTATTAATATAGTTCACTAAGCTTCTTTTTTGTACATACCTGTGAGATCATCCTCATTCAAAGGTAATATGGACATTGTTGCCATTATTATTCCTGTTATATATAACACCTTTTATAAATAGTCTCATTCCAGCCATTGGGTTACATGCATACACTAATGTTTGGTCTTTTATACAGTTGTTTCTTGTCATAGCCATATGATTGCATGCCACAGCTTTCAATACATTTTGTTTTAATGAAAACCCTCAAACCAAAGAAACAAACACACACTGTGAATGTCCCCATAGCCTATTAACTTAATACAAACACACAAAACTGTATACATCTTTAAATAATGAAGTTTACCCCTCCTAACATGAACAATTGTTCCAGATTAACAGCTATACTCACAGGCTTTAATTGACCTACAGTTGAGGTTATCCATGCAAAGATTCATGGTGCATCCAGTGCTTCTGCTTATAGTAAGTGCTGTCTGTCATTGTCTTATCTGTATTCCTCTCCCAGATGTAGAAAACAACTTTAATGCTTTCAGAAAAAAATATATTTTAGCCATTGAAAGAAAAAAATCTGTTTTTATTACCCTCTTATCAGTTTTTCTCCATAGAAACAAGAGAAGCAGATACAATTGCCTTCAGCTACAAACTTCTCATGTTCCACTGTGAGTATTTATTTGTTAAAGGAAAACTTTTCAGTGCATTCAGTTTTTTTTTATTTACTTGCTTTCACTTATAACTTATCATTATATCAAGTCAATGGCCTTAATCCAGTCATTCCCCTATGCAAAAGTAAAAAAAATGTATATCAATTTTACTTATATCATGATCTGTATACTTTTACAACCCAAGATTACAGCCTGTTAGCTTAAACATGCTTTTATCCAGGATTTCATCTCTTTTTTCACTGCAGTGCCTACATTTCTTAAAACTAAACAAGAAGAAAGAAAGAAGAAGGAAAAAGGGCACCTGTTTATTTAGTATCTAACACAAAAATAACTGAAAATGCTTTACTATATAACATGCAGTATATGTTATGTTTTATGAAAATACTGTTAAGAACAAGAATTGTTTTAGTTACAGTTACCTCCTTTCTTCATATTCCCCTCTTCAATGTTCTTCCAATATTAATGACATGAAGTAGGGCATATAATTTGGAGTCATCTACAAGTTTAACAAAGTCAAATTACATCAATATTTCAAGGTTTTCATGTGCAGCCAAATTTAAAAAATATGATTGATGCTTTGTAATCTCACATTTATTCATTATTTTCTGAGTTACTGTTTTTTTTTTCCTATTCCATCTCCCAACTCCAGTTTTTGGTTCATTTTCAACATGTGCCTGATTATAGACAAATCCTGTTCTTTTCTTGGTCTCTCAAGCATTTTCCTTTGGAACATTAGAAAAGTTTATAATGCATGGTCTCTCTATGAGCTTTATTATCAGACGAATAAGAAGCAGAGTTCTCTTCTGTTTGATAGCTCACTTTTTGTTGGACAAACATTTGTATTTCTATCTTACCATGTTCTGCATCAAAAATGGCTTTGACCCTCCAGAAAAATATTCTGAAGATAGCTGGATATAGCAGCATGAATTTCACATGTCTCTTTACATTCCCTGATTGCTGTAATACATTCTCTCTTCTTTCACCTAGTGTACAGTGAGTAATCATTGTCCATAAAGACTCTGCTGTCTCTAACTTTTAGTACTTTGCCCATCGGCTACAGTTTTGTCAGAACCCACTCTTTCTGTTGGTAGGATTGAATCTTTGCTATTAGAGCTCTTGGTTGCTTTCTCATGTTCAGGTTTGGAGCATACACACCATGTGCCCTTTCAATTAAGAATCACTGCAGTGGAATACCAGTCCAGTTGCTTATTTGTGCTTTCATAAAATGAATAAAGTCTGTTCTTTCCAGTTTCTCTGGTACAGCAGAAAATCTCAGGTTTTCCTTATGTGCTCTGTCCTCTAATTCTGCTATTTTATGAAACCAATCTTCTTGAGCTGTCTCATAGTCAGCCAACATTTTCATCATTTAGAACTCTGATTTTTGCAGTTTTACCAGCTCATCTGAATACCTGTTTAAAGCTGCTTCAATTTGTCCAGTCTTTTGTTATTTGAGTTTATATATTTCTTCAGTGTTTTATTTTAATCAAGTCTGAGCACATTTGACTTATTTTTTTTTATCTAGATTACTGGAAGTCATGTCTTGCACCAAAGCTGAAGCTTGAACTTCTTTTTGCTAAAGAGCTTCAGCATTCTTCCCAGCCAGTGTTTTCTTCTCACCTTTTGTGGTTGATTTTCCTTCAAGTTCTCTACATTTCTTCTTTGATGGTACCCAGGATGTGCATTTACTAGCCAGTAGCTGAAATTTATCCAAGAAAACATAGTCACCGTCCCTCTTTTTGGAGTTTCTGTTTTCAAACTGGGAAAGCTGAATGTCAGCTGTTATTCAGTTTGCAGCAACCTTGGAAATCCACATTCTGATACTTTAAGATCCACATATAAAATGACATACAACACAAAGCAGTTTGTCATAAGAAAAAAAACATAATAATACTCAAGTGCACATCATATAAAGAACTGTACACTCTACTGGTCCTGAAAAGATGGTATTCTAATGGAGGTATTTAAGAAAATAAAACATTGTTTCAAAAATCTTAAGCACTTAATTCGCAGAATATTTACCATATTTCTAGACTCTGTAGTCATACTGGTAAAATTGTTGCAGCCAGTTCCTGTGGCAAGCTTTCCCAATCTTAAATATTATAGCAGCTATAGTCAGGATGACAGTCTAAAACCAGAGATTGTTCTGCATAGAAACACAAAAATTCAGAATGTGAAGCCAAAAACAAAAATGTATATTGTCTGATGTGAAGAGACAGTGTCTAAGTGGCCATGAAGTGGCACCCAGCACTCTTTGTTGTACAACTTTAATTGTTGGGCACTCCCAAACCACATGAATGTAATCTGCCTTGGGTTGTGAGCACCTTCTGCAGTCACCCTCTAATTCCTGTCCTCCTTGTTTGAGCTAAAGAGGAATGAATCAACATTGATGAATCATCTTAAATTTCACAAAACTAATAATAAATACTCCCAAATAGCCTTTCAAAAAAAAGTAAGTTAGTCCACTGCATTGTGTACCTAATTTGCTTCACCGCCCTTACCACTCAACTGTAGTTGATTTTCATTGACATCAATTATTTTGACTCAAATTCTTGCTCTTTCCTCTTAATCCCTCATAAAACTGGTGACTTTTGGAAAAAAGTGATGAATTATACTTAATAAATAATGGCAATTATTAAGAGTTATGGACTTCTTTTACTTCAGAAAATGTATATTAATGCACATTTTCTTATTCCGTCAAAGTCTTGTGTTAATAGTACTAATATTTTAAAAGTGACCCATACCTCTCAACCTCTTAGCTCAAAAAATCTGGATAAAACCCGAAAGAATGGGGGAACAAAGTCCTAGAAATAGGGACAGATTTTAAATATTGCTCTTATAAACTTAGAAAGTTGCTAGAATAACAGAACATGTCTTAGCATGCATTTTGCTAAAGGATATGAAGTCTGAAACTCAAATGTATGTCATTATTTAGTGACTTCAATCCTCAAATCATCCCAGTCATTTGTCAGAAAGTCACAAATTTTAGGAGGAACAGATCAAAAATATGAGGCAAAAATCTGTACAGTTGAGATGTGTGGACACTGAATGCCTCTGATTATTTCTGGAGTTGTCCCTGATTCTGTTGAGATATGTCCCTGGTTGTTTGAGAGCTATGACATCATCTTACCTTGATTCATGTTGCAGAAATTAGGATAACCATTTTGTGGTACAGACTAGAAGGAATATGTGCCTAGCATATCTTTTTTGACAGCTTTTATTAAGATATTTATATCTTTGCAATTAAAGTAACTAAAATGATTCAATGGATGCTGGGTATGTGCAATGATTTAAGCTGAAAGTATTACCAGAGCAAGACTGGATATGTAGGTTTCTGCAGGCATGATTGGAAAAAGGTGGGAATTTATCCATATACAGCAAACAGACAAAAATCTATTCAGAAGATATACCCTTTCTCTACCCAGTTATGCCAGTGTATGGATTATAAATGGTCTTGAACTGCATTAGAAGACTCTCTGCTTTAATACTGAGACCTGTAATTATGCATCCCAGAATTATGAACAGGAAACAATATTGAAAATTGCTGTTATATTTTATAGCTGATTTTTGCAGGACAAGCTCCCATCCATACGTCACACTCAAACACACACACACACACACACACACACACACACACACACACACACACACACACACACACACACACACACACACACACACACACATTAATACTGAGGCTGCCATACTGCAGAGAAAAGGGAATGCTCTGAGACACACTGATCTCAAACTCAATAATGTGAGTCTGATTTTCACCCACTCACACTTTCGAGTCTCAGAATTTAAAATGGTTACCATATTAGAATCCCATATCTTTCCCATAAATCCAGACTTCTGTTACCATGTTGCAATGCCATAAATTGCTGCCAAGCTTTTATTTTCATGCTTTCTGGTCTTCTGATCCAACCCACTGTATTAAAAAAACTAATCATCTTTAGTATCAGTGTCTATAATCAGGAAATGCTATTCAGCTTTAAGAAGCATTTTATGAATTATATCAAGTAGTAAACAGGAAGTTTTCATTCCACTGTGTAAGACATTAAGGCCCACACTGAGTGCTGTGGGACTGTGTAAAAAAGGACTAAACCATATGCAGGGAACTTTTAACAGGCAAATAGCTGTGAGGCACTTGAGGCAAAGATAATACCTGCTGGGGTGAGGTAGAAATTGTAATCCATTAGATATAGGCCTGTTAGCAGTAATCCATCACCAATACATACATGTTTCAAAATGATGGTCTTGGTTCACCTGTAGGAATTTCCTTCAAAACACTTCAGTATGCAAGTAGAAATAATAAAAATCTTATTAATTTGCCTAATTTTAATATTAACTTGAACATAAACTGCTTCTGCTGCAGAGCAGGCAGACTATAAAAGAAATAATCAGCTTCAATAAAGTAAAAAGAAAGCTTACCTAGCTTCAAAATAAGTTAGACAAATGGTATGGGGACAGCACATATGATCTCAGTCATACTGGATACAGACTCATAGTCTGAACTGAGGATTTGAGTTTGTAATTACTTTACACTGTAATTACATAATTTGGGCAGTAACCAGCACAGATGAGACCACAGCCTTACTTCATGTACTTGGCTTAGTTGTGTGGCTAATATGCAGGACTGAAAATCTGGTGATCCTAAAATCTTTGCAGACATATGCATTCTTGAAAGCTGGAGCATGTGTTTGAGTCCATAATTATTATAATATCATCATTTGAATTTTACTTGAGTACCTGGAACAGTATAACTGGTAAATGCCTAGCAAGAAAAAAAAATAAATCTGGGACAGACAGTACATTTTTACAGTGGAAATCTTTGCCAAGAATGAAAACTTAAGCTCCTTCCATCTCAGCAGATTTTTCCTTAACATTTCTAGCAAGAGTTTAATATTACTGACCAGCACATGTAACACACTGTAGTCCTAATCTATGTAAATATATATATATATATATATATATATATATATATATATATATATATATATTTATATATATATATATATATATATATATATATATATATATATATATATATATATATATATATTAAGAATGTATTAATATATTCATCCATAGTCAAGGTTTTGTAAACATTGAAAACTTAAAGGAATTCTGATTTCTTAACATTCAGTCAGAATCACACCTATCAACTGTCCAGATTTTTGTCTTATATTTTTAATGTGTTCTTCATAAAATTTGCAGTTTTTTGGAAAATTAGTGGTGGATTGAAGGCACTTAATATTGATAAATATTTGAGTTTCAGTCTTCATATCCTTCAGAAAATGCATGCCAGCACAAAATCTATTATTCTAACAACTTTATAAGATTGAAAAGAAATGGGCGCGTCAGCAGACAGAAGTGGATGTCCCAAAACAGTTTATTCACCAAAAATCACAAGCATTTCACCCTAACTCAATTGTAGGGCTTTCTCAAGTGTGTAAAGAGTAAAACTACTAGTTGGTCACTTTTAAAATCTCCATTCAAAAAAGGCACCAAAAAGCACCATTTTCACTTAAATTTAAAGTGAAACATACACATTAAAAATCTACATTTTATTCAACTTAATACGATCCCATAACAAACATAAATGGGTCCTGCAATTAAATATTTCACAATCTTTAAAAACCAACAATTTCATGTTAAAAACACAGCCTATGAATCCCATACATAAAATGTACATTTAAAATGTTCAAAATCCAAAGTGGTAAATATATAGTACAGTCTAAATGTAACATTGTTAAATAATCTCTCAATTTTATTCTTATTGTTCTTATTATTATTGTAAATTCTCAGCCTTTTTATTAAATACGGCTTAATGGAAATACAGTCATTTAGTCCTGGGGAGTGGGTGGCATTCAACCTTAGTTGCCAGTAAGTCTCCCTGCAACATAGCCAATTCTCCCAATCTCCCCCTTTGGGATCTATTGACACCTGTTTCAAAATTCCAAAATGGAAACCTGTGTGTTTAGGCACTGTTAATAAATGCTTACTTAACTCATTGTTTGCATTTCATTTTCTAATATTGTATAAATGCTCATATATACGTTTATTTAATGCCCTCTCTGATTTCCCTACATAAAAACTTGGACAATCTCTACATAGGGCCGAATACACAATACCTTTAGTATAACAATTACCCTTCCTGAAGTAAATCTTACTGTTACCATAATTTTCAAGTGTAATGGGTGCTTTGTCTAAAATGTATTTACAGTACCCACACCTTCCACACCTACTAGTTCCCTTATATGGGGGAATTAAATCCCTGTAATTATTTCTTTCGAAAACTTTCTTCAAATTTGTTCCTGTTTTAAAAACAAAATTAGGTTCAATACCCACTTTGTGTGCTATGTCCCTGTTATATTTTAACATCTTCCAATTCCTCTGAACTAAGACCTTAACTTCCCAGGTTATATTACTATGTTGTAAAACAAAAGCCCTTTTAAAAGCTTGTTCACCAACTACAGTGTCCCCTGTAATAGTTTCCAAAGTTTTCCCCAAAATTGGGGTATATTTTGTACCACATCCATTTACAATTTCTTCCAACACTTCCTGTACTAACCAATCAGGGTAGCCTCTTGACCTAAATAAATCTAAAATAAATTCTATTTCTTCCAAGAAATCATCCCACTCTGAGGTTAATCTGACTCACTCTGACAATTTGTCCCTTTATAATACTCCTTTTTTGTTTCCAAGGGTGGTCACTTGTGTAAGGAAGGTAGGAATTACTGAACGTATTCTTTCTATGAATTCTAGACTCCAATCCCCCATTAACTCTGTCTAATCTAACATCCAGGTAGTCAATCCCATTCTGATCAAATTCGAATGTGAATTTTAAAAAATCTGTAGTGGAGTTCAAAAATTCAAGAAAGTCTGAAATAGTTTGCACGGGCCCATCCCAAATGATAAATCGTCCAGGAAACGCCTGTATAACTTAATATTTGTCAAAAATTTAGAAGGGAACACATACTGTAATTCCCATTGTAGGAGAAAAAGGTTAGCATAGATGGGGGAAGCACCCCTCTAACCTGTTTGAAGGTTTAGATAGATGAAAAGACTGGTATTATGTTGACTATTAAAAAACCAAGATTAGCCACTTTTTTTGGAATTCAAAATATTCATAAAAGTACCACCGATCCACCTTACAGGCCAATTGTTTCAGGAAAAGGGTCTAAGACATATGCTATTGCATCTTTTTTGGATTATATACTTAAGCATATTCCCAATGAGCATGAACATATGTTAAAGGACTCGTGGGATTTCCTACGTAGTTTAACTTTTCCATCATATGAAAGTGAAATATACTTCTTAATTATTGACATAGTTGATTTGCTTACCTGTATTTCGACGGATGAGGGTTTAGACTACTTTTGGTTACTACTGAAAGATAAAAAGTCTATTTTCAGTTTTGATATTGACCTTTTAGTTGAATTAATGAGGATGGTTTTAGAAAATAATTTTGTGTATTTTGAGGGAGAAGCCTTCAAACAGGTTAGAGAGGTAGCTATGGGGGCAGCATGTGCCCCCATCTATGCTAACCTTGTTCTCCTACAATGGGAATTACAGTATGTGTTCCCTTCTAAATTTTGGAAAAATATTAAGTTATACAGGCGTTTCCTGGACAATTTGTTTATCATTTGGGAGGGGCCCGTGCAAACTCTTTCAGACTTTCTTGAATTTGTGAACTGCACTACAGATTTTTTAAAATTCACATTTGAATTAGATCAGAATGGGATTGACTACCTGGATGTTAGATTAGACAGAGTTAATGGGGGACTGAAGTCTAGAATTCATAGAAAGAATACATTCAGTAATTCCTACCTTCCTTACACAAGTGACCACCCTTGGAAACAGAAAAGGAGTATTGTAAAGGGACAAATGGTCAGAGCGGCCAAAATGACCTCAGAGTGGAATGATTTCTTGGAAGAAATAGAATTTATTTCAGATTTATTTAGGTCAAGAGGCTACCCTGTTTGGTTAGTACAGGAAGTGTCGGAAGAAATTGTAAATGGACGTGGTACAAAATATACCCCACTTTTGTGGAAAACTTTGGAAACTATTACAGGGGACACTGTAGTTGGTGAACAAGCTTTTAAAATGGCTTTTGTTTTACAACATAGTAATATAACCAGGAAAGTTAAGGTCTTAGTTCAGAGGAATTGGAAGATGTTAAAATATAACAGGGACATAGTACACAAAGTGGGTATTGAACCTAATTTTGGTTTTAAAACACAAACAAATATGAAGAAAGTTTTCGAAAGAAATAATTACAGGAATTTAATTCCCCCATATAAGGGGACTAGTAGGTGTGGAAGGTGTGGGTACTGTAAATACATTTTAGACGAAGCACCCATTACACTTGAAAATTATGGTAACGGTAAGATTTACTTCAGGAAGGGTAATTGTTATACTAAAGGTATTGTGTATTCAGCCCTATGTAGAGATTGTCCAAGTTTTTTATGTAGGGAAATCAGAGAGGGCATTAAATAAATGTATATACGAGCATTTATACAATATTAGAAAATGAAATGCAAACAATGAGTTAAGTAAGCATTTATTAACAGAGCCTAAACACACAGGTTTCCATTTTGGAATTTTGGAACAGGTGTCAATAGATCCCAAAGGGGGAGATTGGGAGAATTGGCTATGTTGTAGGGAGACCTACTGGCAACTAAGGTTGAATGCCACCCACCCCCAGGACTAAATGACTGTATTTCCATTAAGCCGTATTTAATAAAAAAGGCTGAGAATTTACAATAATAATAATAAGAACAATAAGAATAAAATTGAGAGATTATTTAACAATGTTACATTTAGACTGTACTATTTATTTATCACTTTGGATTTTGAACATTTTAAATGTACATTTTAAGTATGGGATTCATAGGCTGTGTTTTTAACATGAAATTGTTGGTTTTTAAAGATTGTGAAATATTTAATTGCAGAACCCATTTATATTTATTATGGGATCGTATTAAGTTGAACAAATTTTGATTTTTAATGTGTATGTTTCACTTTAAATTTAAATGAAAATGGGTCCTTTTTGGCACCTTTTTTGAATGGAGATTTTAAAAGTGACCAACTAGTAGTTTTAATGTTTATACACTTCAGAAAGCCCTACAATTGAGTAAGGGTGAAAGCGCTTGTGATTTTTGGTGAATAAACTGTTTTTGGACATCCACTTCTGTCTGCTGACACGACCGTTTCTTTTCAGTTTATTGGTTTTGTTTTACGGTCTGTTTCTGCTTACTTGATTCTGGTTTTGTGTTGTGGAGATTGGCATACAGGAGATGGCAGTCTTTAATGGCGAATTGTCTTTGGAAGAAGAGTTCGGGCAACCGGACTTTGAAAATGCTTTTGTTACTCAAAAGGATGTGGCGATAGTGATTTCAGGGCTCAGTGCAGAAATGCAGAGCCTTAAATCAGAGCTTGCACGTATCTTTGAGGTTTTTTCACAAACTGGCAACTCCATTTTGTGTGGGCAAGGAAAGAGGGAACCAACTAAACAAGTTAATACTCAGGTTGGTGCCTGTGGTGTGGAGGTACACACCGGGCCATTTTGTGATGTCACCTCAGCCTCACACAAGGGTCATGGAGGTAAACAAACTACCCAAGGAACTGTTCAGACTTTTGGTAATGGTTGTAGGAGGGGAGAATCTACTCCCTACACTACTGGACTGAACGATTTCTCGGAAGTTAATGTTCAACAGCATGGTTTTCAAGCAAATCAAGGTACTGTTAAACAAACTGATAATGTCTTGAATACAGATTTAAGGCATTTTAATAATGTTAAAGAATGGTTTGAACACGTACAAAGTAAAGGGAACCTTTTTAACAACAATTCTTTTTACAAAAACAAGGTTGGTGGGGCAGGTCGCCCCAGGAATATGTCCTCATTGAAGGACGGTATAAGAGATTTAGAGAATAAAATGTAGAAGGTAAAATGTGTGAATTTAGACATTGCATATTTTGAAGAATGTTTAACAAAAAAAGTGGTTCCACAAGGGTTACATGTTTGCAAATACCTTGAAGGTTTTATGTATGTCACAGCCATGCTTAATGAATTCAATAACATCTTTGATGAATTTGGTTTTAAAATTTTAAAGGCGATGGTAAAATTTTCCAAAATTAAAGTGGATACTTTGTTAAAAGATGCTGAGAAATTAGATGATGCTATTAGGAGTGATTTAATGTTTGAATTTAATAAAGAAAGTTATGAAAATAGTTTTTGTCGGACAGAAGGGAAATGTGATGAAATTTATGCAAGGAAAAAAAGGAAATTAGAGAGGGACCTTAAACAATATAGGGACAATAGGGCTTATGTCTTTAGAGGAAAAATTTTTAGAAACACAACACATAAAGGAGCTGACCCAATAGTAACTGAGGAAGTGATACAATCTAGGAATGTAGAAAAAATCCCTACAAGTAGAGAGATTGTTGTAGATGTTTTGAACCACCATCCGATCTCCCCTATGTTTAACACACCTATACCCAACTCCACCACCTTTGATGTAGGGAAGAATACGGAAGTGAACACTGACTTGGTGGAGGGAGGGGGGGGAGATGAATGAACAGGATTTTTCAGGGGGGAAAGGAAAAGGAAGGAACCAGACAAAAACAACAAAAAAGAAAGGAAAAGTATAGTGGCCAACTTTGACAGAAAAACAAATGGAAAAATAATAGTTGACCCTGACAAGGTGACTTGTTCTTATAATGGCTTTAAAATTTTTAATTTGAGTGGTATAGACATCAATGAAGAACATATTCGTCTTTTTGAAAAAGGCTTAAAATTTGTTCCTACAGTTAAATTTGATATATGTGACACCCTTATTGAACTGAAACTTTTTACTAGGAAGTTAAATTTTGCATTAATGTTTGACAATGTAGAAGGACACGATGCACCCAGTTTTAAAAAAAGCTGGTTTTAAAAAGGCTAGCACGTTTAACCCTCCTCTTCATCCTGCACAACAAGTATTTGAAGAAGTATGTGCATCAGACTTATAGGCTTTGAGTGTTGACAAGAACACTAAGAAAAAAATATTTGTTTAAAACAAATTTAACTATGAGGGAGAAAGAAATTTTGGATGATTTAACAGCTGATAGGGGGATTCGAATTATGAAACCTGATAATGGGGGATGGCATGGTTTCAGTCAACACTTTTGATTATACGAGCAAAGTTTTGAATATATTGGGTGATAGTAATGTATATATTCCGATATCTATGAATGAGATCAATATTTCATATAGAAAAATAGATTTAGCTATTGAAGAATTTGTCATTGACAATAGGATAGATGAAAAGACTGGTATTATGTTGACTATTAAAAATCCAAGATTAGCCACTTTTTTTGGAATTCCAAAGATTCATAAAAGTACTACTGATCCACCTTATAGGCCAATTGTTTCATGAAAAGGGTCTAAGACATATGCTATTGCATCTTTTTTGGATTATATACTTAAGCATATTCCCAATGAGCATGAGCATATGTTAAAAGACTCGTGGGATTTCCTATGTAGTTTAACTTTTCCATCATATGAAAGTGAAATGCACTTCTTAACTATTGACATAGTTGATTTGTTTACCTGTATTCCGACGGATGAGGGTTTAGTCTACTTTTGATTACTACTGAAATATAAAAAGTCTACTTTGAGTTTTGATACTGACCTTTTAGTTGAATTGAGGATGGTTTTAGAAAATAACTTTGTGTATTTTGAGGGAGAAACCTTCAAACAGGTTAGAGGGGTAGCTATGGGGGCAGCATGTGCCCCCATCTATGCTAACCTTGTTCTCCTACAATGAGAATTACAGTATGTGTTCCCTTCTAAATTTTGGAAAAATATTAAGTTATACAGGCATTTCCTGGACGATTTTTTATCATTTGGGAGGGGCCCGTGCAAACTATTTCAGACTTTCTTAAATTTTTGAACTCCACTACAGATTTTTTTTTTAAATTTACATTCGAATTCGATCAGAATGGGATTGACTACCTGGATGTTAGATTAGACAGAGTTAATGGGGGATTGAAGTCTAGAATTCATAGAAAGAATACGTTCCGTAATTCCTACCTTCCTTACACTAGTGACCACCCTTGGAAACAAAAAAGGAGTATTTTAAAGGGACAAATGATCAGAGCGGCCAGAATGACCTTAGAGTGGGATGATTTCTTGGAAGAAATAGAATTTATTTCAGAGTTATTTACGTCAAGAGGCTACCCTGACTGGTTAGTACAGGAAGTGTCGGAAGAAATTGTAAATGGACGTGGTACAAAATATACCCCAATTTTGGGGAAAACTTTGGAAACTATTACAGGGAACACTGTAGTTGGTGAACAAGCTTTTAAAATGGCTTTTGTTTTACAACATAGTAATATAACCAGGGAAGTTAAGGTCTTAGTTCAGAGGAATTGGAAGATGTTAAAATATCACAGGGACATAGTACACAAAGTGGGTATTGAACCTAATTTTGTTTTTAAAACAGGAACAAATTTGAAGAAAGTTTTCAAAAGAAATAATTACAGGAATTTAATTCCCCCATATAAGGGGACTAGTAGGTGTGAAAGGTGTGAGTACTGTACATATATTTTAGATGAAGCACCCATTACACTTGAAAATTATGGTAACAGTAAGATTTACTTCAGGAAGGGTAATTGTTATACTAAAGGATTATGTATTTGGCCCTATGTAGAGATTGTCCAAGTTTTTATGTAGGGAAATCAGAGAGGGCATTAAATAAACGTATACACGAGCATTTATACAATTTTAGAAAACTAAATGCAAACAATGCGTTAAGTAAGCATTTATTAACAGAGCCTAAACACACAGGTTTCCGTTTTGGAATTTTGGAACAGGTGTCAATAGATCCCAAAGGGGGAGATTGGGAGAAATGGCTATGTTGTAGGGAGACCTACTGGCAACTAAGGTTGAATGCTACCCACCCCCAGGACTAAATGACTGTATTTCCATTAAGCCGTATTTAATAAAAAAGGCTGAGAATTTACAATAATAATAAGAACAATAAGAATAAAATTGAGAGATTATTTAACAATGTTACATTTAGACTGTATTATATATTTACCATTTGGATTTTGAACATTTTTAAATGTACATTTTAAGTATGGGATTCATAGGCTGTGTTTTTAACATGAAATTATTAGTTTTTAAAGATTGTGAATTATTTAATTGCAGAACCCATTTATGTTTATTATGGGATCGTATTAAGTTGAACAAAATGTAGATTTTTAATGTGTATGTTTCACTTTAAATTTAAGTGAAAATGGTTCCTTTTTTGGTGCCTTTTTTGAATGGAGATTTGAAAAGTGACCAGCTAGTAGTTTTACTCTTTACACACTTGAGAAAGCCCTACAATTGAGTTAGGGTGAAAGCGCTTGTAATTTTTGGTGAATAAACTGTTTTTGGACATCCACCTCTGTCTGCTGACACGACCATTTCTTTTCAGTTTATTGGGGTTTTTTTACGGTCTGTTTCTGCTTACTTGATTCCAACTTTCTAAGATTATAAGAGCAATATTTAAAATATGTCCCTATTTTTGGGCCTTTGTCCCCCGCAACATTATTTTGCATTTGTCCAGATTTTTTATGCTATGAGGTTAAGAGGTATGGTCGGAATCTTGGTCAGGGCAGAGACCTTGTGAAATTCCTCCAACAGTGCTAAAATTTCAAGGAAAATTTATTTTAGAAAAAAAAAAAAAATAAGACTCCATAATCTGTGAACCAGCTAGATAAAACAGCTTCTAAGGGTGTGGCAATTATTCCTCAGTGCTTACAGTCTTGCTTCAAATGTACAGCAAGTTTCTATACCAAAAAAACAGTGACAACTGGCAACCTTGTCTGGTGCTATGACTTAATGGAATTCTAAAAATCAGAGGCCATTTGTAATCACTTCAGATATCAGCAACAGTTGTCTTATCTTTAAAAAGTGGCAATGAAATCCAAATGCCTGCATGCTCATCCACAAACATGATCACTTTATTTAGTCAAAGGTTTTCTGAAGTTCTAAAAACAACAGCCATATGAAAGTCTTTAAATTCATGCAGCTGAATCATATTACCTTAAAGACCTGTTGTAAAATATAAATCAACTTTGGTAGTAGGAGTTTCAATCGAATAGCCAAGTTTTTGCCAAAATTTAATTTCTAACTATAACAAAGGCATGGGCTTATACTTTGCTAAATATAGTATATATTAGATTCCTTTTGTAAGCAAAATTATTGAAGATAACTGGCACAGATATGGCAGTCACCTATTTTCTGTAAATGTTTATACAGTGAAAATCATGTCTTGAGTAATAAATACTTATCAGTTTTGTAAAACTCTGCTAATATCCCTAGTATCCCAGCTAGCCCTAGTTCATTACCAATGGGGGGACATGAAATAGACAAACATATTTTTGAACAAGAAGTACAGTTATTAATTCTGATAATATCATCATCTGTTACCTGTATGTGAGGTTTTCTAAGAGTGATTTCCCACAAAGACATCTAGTATGGGATGTAGGATATGCAATAGAATCTGAGATCAAACTCCCATGAGAGACCCACACAAACTCACTAAGCAAGGTTATGACAACGCACACACTCAGACTAGAAATATTGTGGATCATGTTTTTGGCCTGTTTAAGTCATGTTTCCAATGTCTAGATACATTTGGAAGTGCCCTGCACTAGGACTCAGCCACCGCTGTCATATTACGTAACATCAGTCTCAGGAAACAGTTGCAGCAGGGAGACCCAGGACAAGGACCACAGTTAGCAGCACCATAGGCAGAGCCAGCAAACACAAGATGAGTGATATGAAGAACCATCAATTGGAAATGATCATGTCAGATGGTGGCATGCCCAACATGCTATGGTCCTGATTATGAGGCAACAAATAGCTCACACACTGATCATTTAAGTGAACAACAAAAAATAACTAATCACATACAAATAGCAACAGTGATGCATACAAAATTACCAGCCTTTACTTACCCACATACTGGCTGGCTGCTTTGAGCATCATACAAATGTAATCCCAGATTTCAAAATGTTAGCAGCATTAACCAAGATAAGTTGTGAACCTGAAATGAAGAGATAAATGCTTATCCTGTTGATCAGTTAAACAGAAAATTCAGCAGTAACCAATATGAGTAATAAATGCAACATAGACAAAACAAAACATCTATGAAGCTATTAAAGGTATAAAATGGATTTTCTGTGAATATGTATACAACCTGTGTCAAGCTAACACAGGCTCATGTTAAACATGCCCACAGGAGGTGGGGCATGTCACCATCATCCATATAGGTAGATGAACACCCATAGGTACAGAACGTTTTAATCAGAAAAGGAAAGATAAGTGATTGAGCAAAATGAAATGGTATTGCCCCAAAACATGCTTGGCCTGCTCTCTTCTGTGTATCACACAAAAACACTGACCAAGTTATTCACCCGAAAAGGGACCGAGTCAATCTCAGCATCATATAATACTGTATTTCTACTAATAACTTTACTACTTATACAAGTACAGACACTATAAATACTAACACTATTACACATAAATAGAATAAAACAAACAAATTAATTACATATCTTGATGAAATCATGCATCTGAATTAGCAAGTATTAGCTATCCTCTCTGTGCATCAGACATAGACATTTCTAAATTGTAAAGAAATGTGTAAACGACAGGGCACAGTCATCATCACTTGCACAGGGTGGGGGAGGGGGGGGTTACAGGAAGGCAAGCCTGACACAAAAGAAATGTGTGTGCTTGTGTGTGTGTGTGTGTGTGTGTGTGTGTGTGTGTGTGTGTGTGTGTGTGTGTGTGTGTGTGTGTGTGTGAGAAATAAGGTTAAGAACGGTTATGCACTGTCAGGGCCACAAGCTCCAGATATAAAGAAGTCAATATTAAAGTGTGTTTGTGTGTGTGTGTGTGTGTGTGTGTGTGTGTGTGTGTGTGTGTGTGTGTGTGTGTGTGTGTGTGTGTGTGTGTGTGTGTGTGAGGTGGCATGGGCAATTTCAGGTTCAGTATGTGTGTGTGTATGTGTGTGGTCTACCACAGCTAGGTGTGGACACCTCAGTCATTGACTGAGCAGTGGAAGTAGTGCCACTAAGGGAGCAGGATCTTGTACAGCCATAGTCATGTCTACTAACATCTGATTATTTACTGTCTCTTTGACCTTGTGGATGCTGAACCAGTAGACATTCCATACCAGACACTGCATGGTCTAGTGTGTCACTTATTCAGTCCAAGGAATCACACACATGGTTCATGCAGCCTCGTACATCAGAATGCACAAAATGCAGTGATCTGATTATCTTGTCTGAGATGAGTACATATGTTGAGAGGCACCTCCTGACACACCAACATCAAAGGGTGGACAGTAAGCATGCCTCCTCTGAGCACCTCTACCAACACCCTCGGTGGTATTTCATCCTCAGAATGGCTAGGGAGGATTCTGCTAGCTTTGTAATTGGGGTAACCACATTAGTCTGATCAACCATGTCCCCCTCACCCAGTCCAATCTCAGATGGTTCTGTGGCATGGGTATGCATAGGCATAATGACTGTGTTCAGTCTCTGGGGCAGGGATGTGTGAGCCACCTCCTCTGTGTAAGACATGCCCTCTGCACCACAGACTGTGCCTGTTCATCACCATCATCATTGTTAGAGGCTTCTGATCCTGCAACACTGGGCAGTAGGAGCTCCACAGTTTCAATGGCAGTTTCACCGATTATTATACTGATAAAACAGAAAAACGGGGGAAATACAAAACGTAATGATCAGAAAATGCTACCTAAACCAGAATAAAATGACAACAGATGAACTGCAAATAAGCTTTCTAGTAAGGAATATTTACAGATCAATATATAAAATAAAAACAAATAATCTATGCCCATACCACATGCAGATGTATAAACAAAATAAAAATTGATAATGGTATGATAAGCATTAAACAGAAGTTGGCCATTTAAACAAAAGTATTATAAATATATATATATATATATATATATATATATATATATATATATATAAATGGATTAACTTCAAATTATCGCATACTTACTTTATTGAATCCTACTTCATCGAACCTCACGTCATCGACTCTCATTATATTGAACTCCTGGAACTACGAGAAGGAAACCCCTGGAAAGGAACCACTTGGCCACCAGACCAAGACACCAAACTGAAAAAAAAAATCCAACTGAGGGGCTTCTCCCCCTCCCCCGGTAACTAAATATACCAACTCTGAGACTGCACTATAGTGGAGTGAGGGCAAAGGTCAGCATGGTGGCCAAGTGCTTCCTTTCCCAGCGTTTCCTTTTCTTATCTCTGGCAGTTCAATATAATGAGAGTCGATAAACTGAGTCTCGATGAAATGGGATTTGATAAAGTAAGTATTCCATAATTTAAAATATATATATATATATATATATATATATATATATATATATATATATATATATATCGTACCTGGAGCATCGTTAGTGTACACCCTGTGGATGCCTTCTACCTCTGCCCCCACACCCACATCTATTATAGAAATGCTTAATTCCTCGGAGGTGCCTGGATCCCTTACAGAAAAAAATGATCTCCTCCACCCCAGTGAGTGGTGGTTTAGTAACAGTCCCACCTCCAGTAGCTCCCAATTCCCATGCCTCAGTCCTGGCTCTACTCATAGCATTCTATATCATATTACTGGCTCTCTGTCCGATAGCTTTGTAAGCATAGTCATGGTCACCCCCAGCATCCACATCATTGAGCACCTGTCACCAGAGATGGTCATGAAGGTGCTTGTCAATTAAGCATTTTTCTAAGACTCGTGCCAAAGGGGGAAAAGGAGAAACAGGTCCTGTACAATTACCTTATTCACAGCATCTGAAAAATCAGGTTTTCATGGGAAAACTGGTATTTGTGTAATGAAGTGAAAAAAACTAAAAAGAAATATATCAGAAACAATACAACAGTACAACAGGGATTGTTTCCTTACAAGCTGATCTAACACTGACAGCAAATAAATCATTATGCAAGCATCATCATTTAAATATGTTAAAAATTATATAGTTGAGTATGAACAGGTAAGCAATAGTTGTAAAATCCCCTATATCCCTCCATGGCAATAATACAACTTTAGAATAGAAAAAAATATATATCAGGGATATAGAACCGCATTAACATAAAACAGTTTCTTAAATGTCGCTTTAACCTACATAAGCTTCTCAAGTCAGACATTTGTCAACATCCTCAGAAAAATTTTCCAAAACCACATGAAATAAAAGTAAGGATCATTGCAATAGCAACTTTTATACCTTTATTACAAATACAACTTTACAAAGTCTAGACATCACTCATTTTGCTAAGAAAAGCATACTACGATATTCATGTAAGCAGTAGCTGTATAGAAGATAATATAACATAATATAACATACTTTGACAGAAATTTAAGACAGTTCCCCAATAGGAATATAAGTGCAGCAAACAGTCAGCAACAGTAGCTTTGTTTGGCAGCACTTAATGAATCCAAGCAGTATTCCTTAGTACAATGAAAATTCCATAGCCCCAGTTCTCCTTATATAGTGTAGATAAAATCCTCTAGCCACTTTAGATATGTCAGTTGGGTGTAAATTATTTATCATTCCTGAATCACTCAACCTGCTTAAGGTGCTGGGCAGGTAGACATGTTGTAAGTACCTACACAATGCTGTGCACATGCCTTAGCAGTACAAAAGTGAGTATAAAAAACTGTGGCAATATAATGGCTTACAAGTGTGACTCATTAGCCATTGTGAATGTCTAATTACTTGTTTATCACTCCTGATAATGGGAAGTAAACTTACAGACATTGCGTCAGAGAGATGTGGCTTACTGACAAAATTTGCATGTACCGTTATTGACTTTGGAGATAACCATTACACACCCATCAGTAAAAGATATTTGTGCCTTTGAGTGTGAGGTATGTGTAAATCATATCAAGTTCACACAAATATAGATTTCAAATTCATTGCAAAATGTAATGCAATCATGTTTCAGAGAGATCAAAATTGAGTAATGCAGCAAAAAAAGAAGAAAACAAGAAAGGAACACACTCATCTTGCAGACATTTATACTTTGACATGCTTTATTATCATGGCATCTACATGGCTCACTTTCAGCAAAATGTCTACTGTGAAAGTACAAATGACAACTGTCATAACATGGGTATCTTGTGCTCTAAAAGTAAAAATACAGACATTCAAAGCTGAGTATATGTGCTCTACTTTCTCTACCTCAGCATTCTGTTGATGTGGCAAACATCATTAATTAGTTAATCATACCACTGATTCATGATAATTACACAGTTTCATGATTCAGATCTAGAGATGGTGTTGTTTGTGAAAATAGTGATCCTTAATGTCAGAATTTTAATGGTATAAGACCACAAAAGTGAGAAATCATCACACTAATTGATTTTTGATTTGGGTCTTCATCCATTGCATGCATACCTCTCAACTTCTTAGTCCAAGAAATCTGGACAAAGCCTAAAATAGTGGGGGGAAAGGCCCAAAAATAGGGACAAATTTTAAAGACTGCTCTTATAAACTTAGAAAGTTGCTTCGATAACAGGATTTGTGCTAGCATGCATTTTCTGGAGGATTGTGTGCTAAGAGGTTGAGAGGTAGGGTGCACAGGTCAAGAACATACTTGGTCTCAAAAAACTCCATCTTTATTCTGTTGCATATCACCTACTCAGAGGCGATCTCTGCCTAACATACAAAGCTACGTCAAACCCAGAGCTGTTGGACATACTCCACATAAAGAAATCCCAATCCCACCGAGCTACACGTTCTAGGCACCTAAACCTTGTCACCACAATAAACAGAACATGCTGGAGGGATAGATTCCTGTCCCAGAGACTTCCCATACTCTGGAACAAACTACCTATCTATATCAAACAAAGCTCCTCATTAGCACTCTTCAAGAAAATCTTGATGATTGGATGGGAGATAGGAAATTCACCCTGGGCATCACTTCTGTTGCTCTGCTTGACAGGGGCACAGGAAAATAATTTTCCTGGGTGGTGGCAAAAGCCAGGGTACCATTTGGCTAAGCTTATATAGGCCCTAGGGCCAATAGCCTAGTACCTACCTATGAACCTATGAACCTATGTTGCAGATGTTCTACTCCAGTGACATATGCCTTGTATTATTTTATTTACATTACAGTGTTTACAAGCAGGGATTGCTTATTCAACAGAATTTGATGTGTGTCATGCTACATAGTGGTCAAAAAGTGTAATAGGACCTTTGTTATGATAGTTTGTAATGGTCGTGGGATAGATACATGATGTTCATTGGATAATTGTTCTTTTTCCTTATGAATATGCTCAGTATAATGATGTATTCCATTGCATGACAGTTAGCAGAAAGCACAGGAAGTAATCCATGTTGTGGAGTAGTTATTGTTTTGTAGCAAAACTTCTGAAAATTTATCTCTGGCAGCATGTCTCTGCCTAAAGCCACAAAAAGGAAGTAACGTCCGATTTCTGGTGGACAACAACACTTCATTTAATAGCAGATGGCAATATTTCACCTCTCTTTGAGGTATGTTGCATGAGTTGATCCAGGTATAATGGATATGCTGCAGAATGCTCATTTAGGGTGATATTTGGTTTTAAAACATGATACTACATTTCCTTTAGAGGCATATTTTATCAGACTGTGTTAACTTGTGTATGTGTGCCAGCAACAGGAACTACAAACATAAGCTACAACTGCTTTACACTCCCATTATATATATAAAATAAAGTGAAATGGTGCATACAGCATTTTCCATTAAACAATACTGACATCAGGATCATTTTTGTTGTGATCACTTCTCCTAGGTGCTAACTATCATGAATGGCCTTCCTTTCACACATAACTAATCATGTCCATAGGTATACACTGACAATCTTATACGCACAAACCTAATGTTAATGGACTCCCTGCTAATGGCCCGTATCTTCAAGCATTTCCATCTTAGTATAAATTTCATGCCTCCTGACATGTCCCACATCTCCAGTGTAGTTGCATCTCATCTCTTGTTACATAGCTGTGTCAATGCATTGCAGCACAATCTTCAAGTAATATGCTGTTTTAAGTTACAGCTCCATTTCTGAGACAGCGGTCCTTGTGGATTGCACCCCATCATTGGTTTGGGATTGAGTAACTATCCCATTTCCAACCCTCTCCAACATGCATGTTGCTGCCACAACTGTTTTTATTGTTTCCAATACCAGTACTTGTCTGGGAATTATGTCCAGTGTTGGTCCTTTATTTTTCTCAGTGATTCTACAGTTTTATTTATGGTAGCTCCCCATTATCCCAGCATTGTTACCTTAATGCATATAAAAGCATGGGAATGTGTGCAGCTGTGTTACCTGCATGTCTGTTCACAAATCACAATTGAGTAATTTGGAACACTTACATTGACTATGTTTTATGCCTCACTATACCTGGCAATGTTGCTGAATCTTGTATGTATACACTACCTGCACTGAGTGCAATGTCCTACTGCATCAGGTTTCCTTGTCCATTGTTATTATACCTTGCTATTGTTGAATTTCAGGGAAGTCTCGAGTTTGACTCCACTTTTAACTCTTTCCCTCTTAATCCCATGTAATAATGGGTGATCTTTGGAGAAAGGTGGTGAATTTTAATTAAGTACATCATGACACTAATTAGAGATGTGCACATCTTTCACATGTGACAATGCCTGCCCCTTTATATCCACTTACTTTGTCAACATCTCAACTTATTATAGCAACGATTTAAAAAACAGTGTCCCTGATTGTTCATTATTATTTCTGGATTTGTCCCTCATTCAAATTAGGTTTGTTCCTGACTCATTTCAGAGCTCTGGCTAATTATCTGCCTGTTAAGCTTCCCTGCTTTTTGATGTATTTCAAGTTGCCCTTGCTAGTATTGTGCCATTCACACATACTCGCTTACAGAGGTTAAGCCTAGTCTCCATCTTGTGTTTATATTGTGCACTCAAGCCCTGTTGCATCTGAACATGGTCACTAGCTTGTGTCCTGGCCATGTGCAGCTTCTACTTGACATGTAGGGTTGCTTATAGTCTTGCATATTCAATTAGCAATGCTGCTAATTACACACAGATAGAAAATTGTGGTAGCTTTATGTGAAGTGTACATGCTTGTTAATAAATCCCTGGGATTGTCTTTTCTATTTCCAGATACTGTGCTAGTAGTTTATGTAAGTAAATATGCTTATCTCACTGAAAATGCCACAATTTCTCCAAGTAGGATGAATACCACTGAACTGCAGGTCTCTGCAGACTTCTTTAAATTGTGTAAGGCATTTCCCAAGCATTATGTCCTTGCACATAGTGGTTTTAAACAGTTTTTCAACCTTAACAACCTGGGCTTTAACTCTGGCAATTTTATTCAGCTTTTAGTTTCTACCTCAATGCCTTAAATACCTGATTGCACCTCTAACCTGCATTTAAAAATTAGTATTTAATATTTCCCATAAGTGTGACTGTTGTGCTCCTCCCCAAACTGTGCAGTTATTCTGCCAAATAATCTTTATTATAAGATGGTTTAATGAGAAACACATTTAGCCACCAAGGTCAAAGAATGGGAAAACATTTATACAATCTACTAGTATATAGTTAAGATCAGATGAGAAAAGTACAGTTGTGTACACCTACCATAAATGTAGATGTTCGAGTGTCTTCACTGTTGCAGTCATAACTGTAGGGTGATCCTGCCGGCAGGCAGCCCGAGGTCGGCCAGAATTCCAAAGTCTGGGTCCGGCGTCAGCTGTACCAGCAAGTACCCTGACATCAGAACGCAGAGGTATAAAGCCTTTCTTGCCCCAGATGTCAGAAGCCCCCAAAAAACAAACCAAAAGGTGTCTAAAAAGGAGCACAAATACACCACAAAAGAAGTGGAAGAGAAAACAAGCAAAAATAAGAGGGGACTGGTGGGAGGGAAACACCGACTGCAACAGTGAAGACACTCGAACATCTACATTTATGGTAGGTGTACACAACTGTACTATATTCTTCGTGTTTCACTGTTGCAGTCATAACTGTAGGGTAGAATCCCAAATCTGTGAATGAGGGAGGAGGTTATGCAGAAGAAGGGGCAGCTAGAAGACCCTGCAACACAGCAGAGGCAAAGCCTGCCCTAGACTTAGAATACAAAGGGAGATTATAGTGCTTAGAGAAAGTATGCACTGAACTCCAAGTGGCAGCTTCCAAAATGTCCTTGGTAGGAACTCCTCTGAGAAAAGCTGCTGAAGTGGCAGCTGCTCTAGTAGAATGACTTCTAACAGTACCTGGAATCTGTTTCCCATAGTGAGAATAACAAAACCTTATTCCATGAGCAATCCATTTGGAAATAGTTTGTTTAGAAATAGCCTTACCTAGAGAACTGGAGGCATAAGAGATAAGCAATTGATCAGATTTCCTGAAATCTTTAGTCTTGTCCAGGTAAAAACGTAGTTGCCTGTGTACGTCCAATGAATGTAAGATCCTTTCCCCTTTATTTTGAGGATTTGGAAAGAAGGGAGGAAGGTGAATAGTCTGATTTAGAGCCACTTTAGAAATCACCTTAGGCATAAATGTAGGATTTGTCCTCAAGGAAACTCTGTCTTGGTGGAAGATAATGTATGGTTCCACAGCCATGAGAGCTTGCAACTCTGAAACCCTTCTGGCAGAAGTCAATGCCAATAAGATAGCAGTCTTCCAGGATAAAAACTTGATATCCAAAGCCGCAGCAGGCTCAAAAGGAGGCAAAGTAAGTTTCTCCAAAACATAATTTAGATCCCAAGCAGGAACAGGAGGAGTTCTGGGAGGTCTTAAATTCTTAGCTCCTCTCAGAAATTGTCTCACCAGCTGGTGAGAAAAAATGGGGGGATCAGTATTAAAATGAGCCGAGATAGCAGAAGCATGAATTTTGATGGAGGAAAAGGAAAGGCCTTTAAGCAGAAGGTCTGAGAGGTAAAGTAAAATGGAGGAAATATTAGGCAAAAGAGGATCAGAACCTCGATCCTGCATTCAAATACAAAATCTTTTCCATTTTGAAGCATAAGATTTTCTAGTGCTAGGCCGCCTAGCTTCTAAAAGAACATCCAAAACTTGTTTGGGAAGAGAAGGAATCAAAGGCCCTTGAAGAGCCAAGCTGCTAGGCAAAGAGTCCTGATTTGAGAGTGTTGCGTCTGACCCTGGTGCTGGGACAGAAGAGAAGGGATCAGAGGAAGAATCCAAGGAGGTTCCAAGAATAGGAGTTTTAAAGTTGGATACCAAAACTGCCAAGGCCAATTTGGAGCTATCAGAATGATAGTCTTGGGTCTGTCCTGTTTTATTTTCAGTAACACCCGAGGCAGAAGAGGAAGAGGAAGGAAGGCATATCCCGAAAGATTCCTCCAGCTGAAAGACAGGGCATCCACTTTCCAAGCTGTTTTGTGGAAGGACCTGGTGCAAAAGAGAGGCAACTGATCATTGAGATGGGATGCGAACAGATCTATTTGAGGACAACCCCAAACTGCAGTTATTCTGCTGAATAAGTTGGGGTCCAACATCCATTCGTGAGGATCCAAGAGATTTCTGCTTAGGCTGTCTGCTAAGAGGTTCTGATTTCCTGGAATGAACTGAGCTTGAAGATGCAGATTCAGATTTAGAGCTGTGTCCCATAAATTCATGGCTAGTCTGCAAAGGGGGTAAGAGTGAGAGCCCCCTTGCTTGTTTATGTACCACATGACTGTGGTGTTATCTGTACGAATCAGAAGAGGTCCTGGTTTCAAAAGAGTCTGGAATGCTAGAAGAGCATTTTGGACTGCCAACATTTCCTTCAAGTTGATGTGCCAGAGTAGTTGCTTCTTTGTCCAAGAGCCCTGCTGGCCTATGTCTAGAAAATGAGCTCCCCAAGCATAATCCGAAGCGTCCGTGGTTATGATCTGAGAAGGTTGAGGCAGACGGAAGGGATTCCCTTCATTCAAAGCACAAGCCCTGGACCACCAAAGGAGTTCCTTTTCGAGGCAGGGAATCAGTGGAATCATTGTGTCTAGACTGTGGTAATGCTGAGACCATACACTCTTTAGGTACCATTGAAGTTTTCTCATATGAAGCCTTGCATTTGGAATCAACAGGATGCAAGAAGCCATGTAGCCCAAAGCCTGCAGGAATTTCCTTGCAGTGAGCTGAGGTAAAGTTGCCAAGGTTTTGAAAATTGAGGCCAGCTGTAATTGTTTTCCTGGAGTGAGGAAGGCCCTTTGCAAGCTTGTGTTTAGAAGAGCTCCCAAAAAAATCATTTGCTGAGAAGGGATCAAATGCGACTTTTTTGTGTTCACCGAAAATCCTAGAAGCAGGAGAAGACATTGAACAAAATCCAGATGTTGAAGTAAAAGGTCTCTGCTGTCCGCCTGAATAAGGCAGTCATCCAGATAGGGGTAAATTTGAATTCCCTGGAGTCTGCAATAAGCTACTACTGGAGACAGACACTTGGTAAAGACTCTGGGCGCAGTAGATAAACCAAAGGGCAGTACAGAGAATTGAAAGTGCCTCGAACCTGCCTTGAATCTGAGGTATTTCCTGCGTTCCTGCCTGATGGGAATGTGTAAGTAGGCTTCCTTTAAGTCCAATGTCACCATCCAAGCGTCCTGGGAGAGCATTGGAAGAAGTTGTTGTAGAGTAAGCATCTTGAATTTTGGAATTTCCAGAAAGGTGTTTAATACTGAAAGGTCCAGAATAGGTCTCCATGAGCTTTGTTTTCTTGGGACCAGAAATAATCTTGAGTAAAAGCCTTTTCCCATCTGTGAAAGTGGGACAGGTTCTATGGCTGTCTTGGTCAATAGAGCGTCCACTTGATTTAAGGCCTCTGACCATTGATGTTTTGGCAGATCCGGCCAACCAATAGACCTTGGCAGAGTGTGAAAGTGGAATTTGTAACCTCTTAAAATCACGTCCAAAACCCATTTGTCCTGGGTAATATGAGTCCAGTTTTGGTAGAAAAGAGAAAGTTTTCCTCCGAGAGGGGCTTCCAGGCAAAGAGGACCTGTAGCCCAACAGAGAGAGTCATTGGGTCTGCTTCCTTTGTGATTGAGATCTGTCTTCTCCCCTTCTAGGGGATGAAACAGTCCATTGTCTGGACCTGTAAGAGGCCTGAGCCTGAGCCCAACCTCTGGAGCATCTATATCTTCCCCTTTGAGGCCTGTCAGACGTGGGAAAGGACCAATTTTTGGAGGGCCAATTTCTAGTAAATCTAGGAGGCTGAACTTGTAAGAAATCTTTAACAGTCTGCATAGATTTCGCCTTATCCTCCATCTTTTTAATAACCTCCTCAGCTTTAGATCCAAACAGAACATCATGCTGAACAGGGGCATCTAACAATTTAGCCTTAACTTGCTCAGGCAAATTCTGCTCTCGAAGCCAAGCATGTCTCCTGATAACAGCACCAGAGGCTGCGGCCCTACAAGAAGCCTCCAAGGCATCAAAACCACAATGTACACTATGTTTGCTAACTTGTTCAGTTGCATGCAATACATCCTGTAATTCCTTGTCCTCAGCACATGCAGGAAAGGTAGAAAGTTTTTGCTTTAAAACAGAGAAAAGAAATTGCTGATACCTGAACATATGAAACTGGCAATTTAAAGCTCTAATAGAAAGAGTAGCAGAAGTATACACTTTTTTGCCCCATCTGTCCAAGGCACGAGAATCCTTTTCAGAGGGAATAGGATTTTTAGCTGAAGCAGCCTTAGCAGCCTTGGAACCCTGAGAAATAGTTTCAGGGTCTGCAGAAGGGTTCTTGAACAAAAATTGATGGGAATCAGGGACTCTATAAAATCTATCCGGCTTAGAAGGAGCAGGCGGCAAGGAATCAGGATTCAGGGTAGCTTCAGAGAAAGCATCATCCACAATATCAAGAACAGGAGGAATAGCCAAAGGCCTGTGTTGAGGGAGAAGGAGAAACTCCCTAAGTCTCTTCTTGGAAGCGGAATAATCCTGGCTTTCCCAATGAAAATGCTCTCTCATCTCATGCAAGGTTTCCCCAAAAGAAAAATCTTCAGGGGGAGAAGCAGAGGGAATAGAGTCCTCTGCATCAGAATCCTCATAAGGAGGAAAAGAGTAATCCTGTTCAGAGGAAGAGACTGAAGACACAGAAGCCTGATCAGAGGAATCATAAGGAATATCCTGTCTAGGCCTTTTTTCAGGAGGGGGGTGAGAACCCCTAATCATAGTAAGCAAATCTTCAGCCATCCTTAATAATTGCTTTTGGGTCTTGGGAGCTGAATCCGAAGAAGCTTGAGAAGAAATCCTTGGCTTAACAGGAGTCTTTAACTTTGCCTTTGTCTTTGTAGTAATAGTGATATGCGACGGCCTGAAAACCCCTTCAGAAGCCGGTACCTGCACAGCGGTTCCGGACCCATCTGAAGGAGCAATGTCCGAAGGTCCTGCAGCAGATAAAATACTGGGCCTAGTTGGCTCCCCATGGGAGTCCGTGTCGGCCATCGGTTCCAAAGTGGCTGACGACAGGGGCTGCAAAAGCGCCTCACTGATGACCGCCAAACCCGAAGCTGGCTCCGGCTGCATAGAATCCTGTTTGGACCTCAGAGGCCTATCCTTGTCCTTACGCTTTTTGTGAATTCCGGTTGTCGGTAAAGTATCCAATGACATCCTATAATTGAACCGTCTACCGAAATAATTCATGGCCCAATCGTACCTACGCTTAATAGTACGAGAATTAAACCTGGCACAAAACCGACAGCAAGAAACGTCGTGGTCAGGGCCTAAGCAAGGAAGACAGTAAGAGTGGAAATCTTTATGAGGTATTTGTTTTCCACAAGATATACAATTATTAACTTTTTCTGACATCGGAGGAGCAAGAAAAAAGTTTCCCCAATGGAGTACTTAGCTTGAGAAGAGAAGAAGAAGTCTTCAGACCGACGACAAGCAAAGCACGTTGTCCAATCCGCCAACCAACAACTTGCGAGCTGCTTTCCACCGCACGGCAAGAAAGACTGGAGAAGATGGCGTCTGCTGTCAGCTTTATACCTCTGCGTTCTGACGTCAGGGTACTTGCTGGTACAGCTGACGCCGGACCCAGACTTTGGAATTCTGGCCGACCTCGGGCTGCCTGCCGGCAGGATCACCCTACAGTTATGACTGCAACAGTGAAACACGAAGAACATCTAGATTCAAGTTCACCCATAAAAATACTCTGATGTTTAATTCTACACACAAAAGCAATACTTGGTTCTACTCACTAAACCTTTCACTAGTATTGAGATATGTGTAGTGATTTAGATCCTGCTTCAGTGCTCTTCAATTGTCACACAACGTGTTGTCTTGACAAAAATTGACTTTTCTTTTGTATCTTTCAGTGATCTAATTAGACCTTTAGTTATCCTATTCATGTAGAAGTTCAAGACCCCAGAAACTATTATAATGTATCCCCTCAGTGCCATAAATTCTTATGACATTTCTTTCAGTGGTTTGAGGTAATCTATGCTGAAATCATAGAACTTACCTAAATGAAAACACCTCTAATGCATGAATCTGAATAATCACAAAGTGCCCTGCCTTATCTTGACTTATGTTCTCCTGAGTCCATGTTAACTTGTTGGGTATCAGTATTAAAACCTCCTGCTGGCATATTTAGCACAACTAGCCACTCCCAAGCCTTTCCAACCATTTAGGAAAAGTTCAGTATTTTTCCTTTTGTCTTGGTCTATTGTGACGAACAACATTGATTTGATCTCAGAATAAGATTGATAGCATACTTTTTTTCTTTGTATGCTGTCAATAACTTTTAGTATTCTGCCTTCTCTTAACAGTGTATTATCACTATAGGATGGATCAACTTCAGAAGCCTGAAGTTTCAAAACTTCGAACTTCAAACGGCCAAGACCATAAGATCGAAGTTTTGAAACTTCGAAAACTTCGTAAAAACAAAGCAAATAAAAACATTTTTTTTATGTTTTTGCAGGAGGCAAGGCCCCCCTGCACCCTCCACACCCTCTGCTAATTAAATATGCTAACTCCGAGATTGCACTACAGTGAGAAAAAGACTAAATATCCCATTCCACCCTGTATGGCAATCGCTATTCAAAACATTCAAAGTTTCAAAACTTCGATCTTATGGTCTCAGCCTTTTGAAGTTTGAAGTTTTGAAACTTCGAACTTCTGAAGAGGATCCCCATAGGACAAATTATAGCATGAATATTTGACACTTGTAGTCATACATTTAAATCATTACAACAATGAATAGAATTATTTAAAAAATACAGAATTCGATGCTGGTGGGCAGAGACTAAATGTCTTGTTTAGCATAGTAACGGAGCAGTTTATCCACTTCATGGGAAAAACAAGACAGACATTCGTACTTTTCAGCCAAATAAAATTCCACTTTAACACAATTATTCTTTCTCCAAATTCTAAATTAGAACAGGAACAAATCTGCAAACTAGGAAATTTATGAAAAGAAAGAAAACTAAATTTGTATGTACAATAGATGTTAAACTTATCAAAGCAATAATATTTCTGAGTGTACTTTAGCAATTAACAAGTAGTATTTTCTATACTTCTAATTAAAATAATGTATCTATAACAGATATCTAGGATGGCACAGTAGTGCAGCGGTTAGCATTGTCTCCTCACAGCAAGACATTCTCTGGTTCAATTCTCAGCTGAGGTGCCTTCGGTGTGGAGTCTGCATGTCCAACTTGCATTTGTGTGGATTTCCTCTGAGTGCTCTGCTTTCCTCCCACATTACAAAGACATGTGTCTGGAGCATTTCTCCCTGGGCCTCTGATGAAAATTGGTTCATTCCAAGTCAGACTTTCCTGGTAAACAAATAAAAATGTAGCCATGCAAGGTCACTGTGCCAGAGTTAGATCACAGTGCAATGCTTATGCTGTCATGAGACACAGGTTATTCTACAACTTAAATGCATTAGACAAGTAGAGTATGCAGCAGTGACAATACATAATGAAATGTAAACATACCACATTCTGACAGCAAAATATGATTGGCTGCATGTAAAATAGCATATAGACTACATCTATATAAAATTCTGGATACTGCACCTTTAATTTCCCAAGAAGTGTCACTAGCTGAACATGCATCCCTGGCAAGTAAAGAAATTCAGCCTACTACAAGAAGCTTTGTCTGGCTAGCCGCTATAAATACAAAGCACAGACATCATGCTAAACATAGCTCCCACATATTAGGTGTTAATAATTATGCTTGTGGAGCATACATGGATAGCCTTGTATAGAATACCTGCAGTTTCAGATTCCAACTATACTTTTAAGCATCTGATTTTGTGGACACTGCCTTCTATGTTGATACCTGTTCCTGTACTTCTCATAAGTGCTCATTCTCATCCAATGCACAGTCTGATATAAGAAATATGGACTACTCCTCCTCCTCCTCTTCAACCAGTGACAATAGAGTAAAACAACTCGCCATTGGAATGTCAACCTTGAACAGTTTCTGCTTATGTTTCACTCTTTATTGGACTGGTAACATTGCAAACTTGAGTAATAGAGAGGCTTTAATCAGCTTTTCTACAGGCAATTTATTTGGTGAGACAGCTAAAGGCCTACCCTCATGTTTATGATCTTTTTGTGAACCTTCAATGTTTATAAGATTGGCTGCTACACAATATTGATTACACATATAATGGGATCTTAATAAACATTCCTGCCTCTTCAGGTGCATTGAATGAAATGTGTGGTCCTACTGAAAAGATTACCAATGTGGCTGGGCAAAGGAGCTGAGACGTCATCCTTAAGTGCTGTATTCTCCCGAGGGCTGACACCATTGCTTTGCATCAGGGAACAAAGCATTTATAATCAATGTTCCACATTATTAAAAACAGGCTCTGAGACTACCTAAGGATCTGTAACAAAAAAAATATGTGTATAAACTAGTAATGTTACTAAAATGGTGCCACTTTCATTTATTTCTATATTACTGCAGTCTAGTGCTATTTTTGTCAAGGAACTGTACTATGAAGTGATGTGAGACTTATTTCTGGTCATCATCCTATGGGCTTTTTCTACAGTTGATAGCTTGTTCATTTTCAAAACAGATGTAATCTCCCTCTTGATAGATTAAACTGGATTATTTATGTCCTTACCCCCCAATAATCCTGTTATTGGACCTGTTTTCAAGGTCATCTAGCTTGAGCTGTAGAAAACAACTTTTTTTTCAAGTCCAAGTCATATGTAATGGAACAGGTCACTTCATTTTGAAACTACTTTTATATCTTTCAACAAGGAAGAACTAATATCAGCATGAAATTCCGTAATTAACTTTAATTGCTAAAGTGATCAAACATGCTCATAAACAAAAATGTAGATGTAATACATTTTACTCAGTGAATGACATGTCTTGTAGGAGCACAGCAAAAAAAATATCTACACAATTTATTACACAGTCTCAACACTATGCTAATGGCTACCACAAGAATACATGAAATTAACTTTTCCAAACTGACCATCTTTAAAAAAAAGAATATGTTTCATCTCATCAAAACTCTCACTGCCCAGTGCTCTCCACTCATAGGTTCATAGGTTCATACTAGGCTATCTGCCCGAGGGCATTTATAAGCCTAGCCCATAGTTTTGTGGCTTACGCCACCCCTTTAGTTTGGAGAAACTATGCCCATTATTTTGCTGTGCCTCTGTCGAGCAGTGACACTGAGGTAACCCCTGGGGTGTATCTGCGATCTCCCATCCATTGGTCAAGATTCCTCTTGAACAAGGCCAGCGAGGTGCTCTGCCTCACATAAACCGGGATTTTGTTCCACAGCATAGGGAGTCTTTGGGTGATGAATCTATCCCTCCAGCACGTCCTATTAATAACCGTGTCGAGGTTTAAGTCTCCTGCCCTTGTGGCTCTGAGGGATCTAGATTTTTTGAGATGAAGCATGTTCATCAAATCTGGGTTTGACATGGCCTTGTATGTCAGGCATAGGTCACCTCTGAGCAAGCGGTAAGCAACTGAATATAACTGGAGTTCTTTCAGTCGGGCAGCATAAGACAGATTTTTGAGACCCTTTATCCTTTTGGTGAGGAACTTTTGTGGCCTCTCCAGCTGCTGCAAGTGTCGGGTCAGATACATTCGAATGGGGCATTGTACTCGATCATTGGTCTGATGAGTGATGAGTATAGGGAGACTATGACTTCCCTTGATCTAGATGTGAATCCCTTCATGATAAGGTGGGCAATGTAGAAGGTCTTCCTAACTACTTTAGCAATATGAGTGTCGAATGAAAGGCTGCTGTCAACCTGGGTTCCCAGGTCCCTAATAACTTCTTCTGTGTTCAGGGGATTGCCACCTATATGGTAGCTAGGGGTAACCTTATTTTTCCCGAAGGGTATGACTATGCATTTCTTGGCATTTAACTTTAGGCCATGGCTCTGGCACCAGTTATCCGTTTCTGTGAGACCCTTCTGAAGGATATCTATGTCGGATGTGTTTTCAACTACGGCGCCCAGTTTGCAGTCATCTGTAAACTTTGTCAGCCATAACCCTCCTGTGTTTGCTTGTACTTCAGAAAAGTAGATGCCAAACAAGAGTGGGCCCAGGACTGAGCCCTGTGGGACACCACTTGTGACAGGCTTTGAGTCTGACATGGCGCCAGCAACTCTGACCCTGTGGGTTCTGTCACTCAGCCAGTTTGCAACCCATCTTGTAATGTATGGGTTTACATTTAAGTTGATGAGTTTTTCAATGATACCCGAGTGAGGTATTGTATCAAAAGCCTTCGCCAGGTCTAGGTAGGCTGTATGGACTGCCTTTCCCTCGTCAATGGCCTTGGTGTCTGTTTCGAAAAAGTCAACCAAGTTTAGAAGGCATGATCTGCCTTTGACAAAGCCAAACTGGGTTGGATCCAAAGTCTGCAAGTTCCCTATGTCTTTATTTATGAGATCCATTATGATCCTCTCCATGGCTTTGCAGATAAGGCTTGTCAAGCTAATGGGACGGTAATTTCCAGGGTCAGTGGAGGCACCGCCTTTGTGGAGTGGGACCACAGTCGCTGCGCCACTCCTGGGTAATGATCCGGAGGTGAGACTAAGATTAAACAGCTGTCCTAACTGTGGGTTTAATTCCTCATTGAGTTCATGGAGCACACAGCCGGGGACACCATCAGGTCCCATGGATGCTGTGTTCTTTGCCTTGGAGAGAGCAATTCTCACCTCAATATACAATTCTCACTCAATATACAGATTTTTTTTTTTATGGTTAGTAAAAAATTGCCTATGCAAGCAACAATGCCCAACAGGGTAGGCATTATCAGAGAAATAATGGACTTCCCAGGAGTGTTCTGTGGCCCAGAGTTGCCACCAGAGGGTCTCATCACCCCTGAATAGCCTTTTAATTTCCTGATAATGCCCACACTGGAGGGTACTTAGATAATGGGCCGTGTGTTAACTTATTTTGTACTTGCATTTTTTTGTATATACATTTTTTATATTTTTGATTTAAAATAGTTCCTCCTCCTAATGTTTCAAACTTGTGCTGGCATATGTAATTCTTGTTGGAGGAAGTGTTTTATATCCAAAATATGTGTTATATAAGTATTTAATGTACACACACACAGACACACAGAGACACACACACAGACAAACAGACACACACACACACACACACACACACACACACACACACACACACACACACACACACACACACACACACACACACACACACACAGGAGTCCAGCAATTACAACTTTCTTTACTGAGTAGAATATTCTTCAGACATCTCCTTGTGATCAAATTAATGAAAAGACTGATATGGTGCAAGCCACTGGAACAGTCTCCCATGCCTCCCAGCTGTACCCTAGTTTGGTATGTCCATTGAAACTATTTGATTTTCTGGTAATTCAGTGAATATTACCATCATCAATGAAGCCAGACATTACAGTTTCTTATTGTTTAGAAAATGCATGCTGATATAAAAAATGTTGCTCTATTTTAGTTTTTAATTTAGTGACTTAGGGTTATATTTAAAATGTGCCCCTTATTTTAAAGCATTTCCCTTCATGTTTTGGCTTTATCCAGAATTTTTAATAAAAAATGTTGAGTTGAATTATCTGAATGTCTTGTTTGCTTGCTGCCTCTCTCTTATCTCTCTCTCTCTTTCTTTATCGATGCTTTGAATCTCTATCTCTCTGTCTCTCACTCACTAAATTGCACACATACAATCAACCATGTGTAAACACACACATGCATATGCATACATGACTTTTTTCTGTTTATTCACTTTTTTTTTATTTTACACTAACTTAAAAGCAAAGCCACCTTTAATGAGCATAAAAAGATGGTGGCCATTCTGTTTCTTATAGTATGTATTTCATGGCAACTTAATATTCTGTCATGAAATAGCATTGCTTTGTACCATGTGATATCTGTACATTAATACCAAGTTGAAGAATGTCCATTATCCAGGAGGCAATGTTTTACAACAGTACCCCCCCCCCAATGCACAGTAGCAAGATCCACCTAAACCCTATCCAAGACCGAGCACTAGATGATTTTTTTTCAATATCGTTGAATAAACATGCTGATGTTTTGTTCACCCTCATGAATATTCATCCTGGATTTGCCGGCATGTGGAAAAGATACATAAAGTAAAATAATCAGTTATGCACAGTTAAACATTCCTGGGGGTGGGGGACAGGATGCTTATGAAAAGCATCTGTGGAGAACAAAGTTTGAAACTTAGACTCTGCACAGGCCAGAGTTCTCAAACAAACAGGGACAAACCTCAACAGAATCAGGGGCAAATTCAGAAGTAATCAGGAACAATTACTTACTCTTTAAGATCCAGCAGATTATTTAGACCTTTATTGACTTATTTGTGCTGATAAAGACAAGTTTGCAGTTCAAACACTGTAAGGACCACCGGATTGCCGTAACACACCTTCAGACGGGGAGTTTGTTAACACGACACAGGCACACCCCTAGTGCTCTCCCAAATGGAAAGTATCGTTTTTTGTAGGTACATTGAAGTATTTCTTCCTTGCAACAACAGAAACAGTGGAAATGATCAAACAGTTTGTAAATACTACAGCTTCATGGCTCTCAGCCCTTAATTTCTACAATGAAGAACACTTGCAACAACTTGTGTTTTCATACTGAAAAAGCATTATTTTGATGAAGAAATACGTGTCCCATCATTTTAACTGTTTCTTCATATCTAAAAAGCATTTTTTGTGAATTAATATATGCTACGTAAATATACAAAGTCGGAGATCTCACTGCTTTGAGCAAAAAGGATAAACTACGATTAGACAATGAATATTCTTGATATCACCGGCAAATCTGCATGGTATGTCAATCATGCATCATTTGCATAGTACATCACAGCGACTAGGCATGGCATCACTCTGGCCATGCTCATTCCTGCGCGAAACAACTGGGGGGGGGTATTGAACATTGCCATCTAGTAGAGTATTAACATATAGTTAGACCATTATCTAAAGTTTATTATGTCTTTATGTTAAAACTGATTTCTGAGGGTATGTTTAATATTATTGTTATTTAAATAATTTCACCAGTAAACTGACATATTTAGCACTTATTTCTAAACTGTATCCAAAATATTACTTGCAGAAAAAATAGTAAGGCTGTTCTAAATTAAATAAAATGCTGTGAGAAGATTTGTGATCTGCTGATTCTCCTTAACTCTTACCTTTTCTATCATGCAGCAGTCTAATAATCTTTTGGTCACATTCCATTTCCATCTGTCACAGATACCCTTGGATCTCTGCATTGACCAACACTGTCGCACTGTTCTATGGGAGGTACTCTAGAACTTCATAAACCAGTCAGCAACATAGTGTTTTCTTATGTCCATTTGGAGCCTTTCCCATTCTATGGGATACACTTCCCATCCCTTATTTTCAATATCTGCTTTACTTCATAGAATGCCTTATGGACTTGAAGTGCATCAGTAATAGGTGATCTTTACTTTTGGTTTTAATGTGAACTTGCCAACTCCTCCAAGCCTTTTTTAAATCATACCCCATTCATTATCCTGAACACTGGGTTAAGCTTCACTCGCATGGAGGACTAGTTAGAGTACTCCAGACTGAATCACTAAATTGTCCTGTAAAATGGGATGGTAACTTAGGTACCTCTGGAATGGACTCCACTAGTTAGATTAGTGCAATATCCAGCTCACCATAGCCCCAGAACATTCCAGCTATACTACCTGATCCAGAGTAGGGGTGACTATAATGCATAGATCACTTTCCTGTACTATCATCCCTGGGGTCACTATACATCTGTGCCAAAACACCACTATTTACTATCACCTCTGCCAGCAATGCCATAATAGAACAAGTAAACCACACAACATTACTGGGTGTCATCATAGATGATGAGTTAACCTTTAACAGCCATGTATGTAGGTACATCTTACATAGTAAAGCCTGCTTCACTGACATGGCTATAAGATACATAGCATCTACTTTCTGAATGCCATTTCTCTCTTTTGTGCTGCCCCAGTTGTAATTAACCTTCAGGTCTCACAACTATGCAAACTTAAGCAATGTTATAATAAAATTGCCAGATTTGCTATAAACTGTAACAATAGACATACAACTGCCTAGCACCCAGACAATTAAACTGGTTAGAGTTGACACCTCACCTAGCTCTTTCTCAGCTAACTACAATATACAGACTTCTCTGTAAGTCAGAAAATTGGTCACTCCTTAACAACGTAATACAATACTACACCTCTAATAGAACTGTATGCTCTAGAGAAAAATCAACAGTCTCTATACCCAAATCATCTAGTACTGCAAGTGACTATATTCAAACAGGGTAGTTATACTATAGAACCACATCACACTACCTATGAAATGCAAAAAGTAAACTCATTAAAAACACAACTTAAATGTTACCTATCAAATCAATAGCTCTGCTCCTGTATATTTCCAGGATAAACACCATTGTAATCTTCAGCTTGCCATATCGTCAAACTATTTCTCTTCACTCAGAATCCTATGCCCCATAACCAGTCTTCAATAATACCTGAATAGTTTTACTAGCATCACCCAGCCATATACATAGTTTTCTGACACTGCCACCCACCTCCATGCTTTTAATATAATCCATGTGATGATCATTTATAATTGTCCCTGAACTTGCTTAATACTCCATCTCTTAACTACAACATTAAAATTTACTGCCTGCCCAATTTCCTTCCCTCGTTTCCATTTCTTTCAGTTTCCACTCACTGCATCCCCCACCTCTTAACTGCAATGGTAACAATTTCTGTCCTACCAAGTTCCTTCCCTCACTTTCAGTTCTCTGAAGTTGTAATCACTAATCATAAAACCTATTACTTGACAGACAAACCCTCCAATACACATCTACAGTTGCTTAGAGTTCACCATCTTATAAATGCGTAAGTATCTCTTATACTGCAAAAGTTCCTTTGTTTCATAGGAATAGGGTTGTCACCTATCCATTTTTTTCCAGAGTATCTGGAAATCAAACCAATTGTCCTGTAGTCTGGAAAACACTATACAAACTCCAGAATTCTGTTTCAAAATAGGAAACAGACTATCAGAGTTTGGTAAATCGTCAGATTTGCTATGCTTTTTTTTCCACAGAAAAGCATAGTAAACTGGCAGAAAGCAGGCATAGCTGGCCTTAGGCAAAGGCCAAGTAGGTGGCTGCCTAGGGTGCCACTGTAGCAGGGGTGCTTTTCCAGTAATCTGGATGGTATAGGTAGACCAGGATGGGGGCAACAAGTGGTGTGGGGTGGGGTGATGTGGAGCCCTTTTGCCTAAGGCACTAGTTGACTAAAGGCCAGTCCTGAAAGCAGGCATCAGGAACAGAAAAAGAGGGCTTTCCCCACCAGCTGATGTCATGACGACATCACAAAATGGGTGGAATGGGTTGGGATAGGGGTGGGAATGGGTGGGGTTATGGGTGATGCAAGGGGTGTGGCCTTACTCCAGTTTTAGCCACAATGAAAGGTGGCAACCCTACATATGAATGTAAGCTAATTAGCAAATGTATGTGAGGTTGTTAATGTATATTACTTAATGTATGTTCATGTATATTACTGAATGTCTGTTTTAAAATGCTTGTAATATCTTATGGCTTTTATTCCCAAGCCTCCGCTAGAAAGAGATTTTTGTCTAAACCCAGTCAGACAAATACAGTAAACTAAAGCCAACTCAAATAAAATAAAACAAATGTACCTTTCTTCTCTTGCATAGCACTTCAAAAATCTCTATAGAAGTTAAAGAAGAGTGTTATGCCCCCCCCCATAAAGATGCACAGAATGCAATGTAATTAGAGGTAACATAAATAATATTGTCACCATGCACACTTAGTAATCCATTTGCCCAGAAAGCTACATAGTGTTACAGTGGAGACTGTTCCCTCGATTAATCACCACCACTCACAGTGGATCAATGAACAGACAGATCATCTTCAACTCCAGTATGCTATACAAATAAGTAAAGCAGCACCAGTCCTAATACTGAACTCTCTTTCTCCTAGCACCCACTGCTTGCACAAGCCTCCTGGTAAGACACTGCCTGTTTTGCTTTACTACTGTCAATGTGCAAACTATATCTTCTAACAGACAACTTTTATATTTAGCACTTTTGTATCTCCTAATATTTGTGAGATATTATGAAACATAAGAGGTCTGCCCTTAATAGATGATTTGGAAAAAAAACTCTCAGGAAGTAAGCATTTTCTCTGCTTAACCGATGTTGAGAAACAAGGGGATTGATTACCACCTTGCTATTCAGGAATAAATGAGTTACTACAAAACTGTACTTATAAGTAATCCATCCTTTTTGTGTTATGAAAATTTCCATATACCAGTCTTTTATTATTATTTTTATGCATCACATTTTGTGAGCACCAGGAATATAGCATTACATTAAACATGGTATCTGATGACCGCAAAGCTCTCCAGAATCCATAGGAATCTAGATGGTCTGAGTTACATTTTTCACACTTTTGATCCCATGAGTTTGTAAACAAAAATTGATGAAGAAGGAACTAAATTCAATGTTTTTTTTTTGTTTGTTTTAAAAAATAAATAAATTGTTTCCAAGCCTTATGTTCAAAGATGACAAAATAATCCCCATTCATCAAAAACAAAGTTCATTCCCATCCACATTAAAATGCAACTTAGATCTATGGATGGGAAATCTGTAAGGCTAGTCTGGTAATAAATCTAAATAAAAAGTCATGTTGAGTTGTATTAGCATTTAGCCGTATTCCACCATGATTATTTACTGTTTCCTCTATTATTCTATTCCAAAACATTGGATAATTTGGGAAGTAGGCCTACTCATACATTAGTTACATGAGCAACAATATTCTTCTCATTTATAAAATGAACTCAGTAATAAGGTTCTGTTCTGAAAAAGCACATGCACTTTTAGTGATACTCCATAAGCACTGCGATATTCTGTGATACTTTTGTTTCATGAATTTTAAGAACTAATACAAGATTAATATTGTTTGACTCATCAGTAATGTTTACTATTATCTTTCTAACAGATTTATTTATTTATTTATTTTATTTATTTAAATGTGTTGACCGGGAGTGTCTGACTGGATGTAGGTCCATTTTCAGCGGAGGCCCGGGGAGAAAAGCTTGACAGGTAAAATAAACAGACAGTACCAATTATATTCATTATGTAACAGATCCATTATGTTCCTGCAAAATAATTTAAGTACACCAATGAATAATGTAATTTGGGTGTTATTTGAAGTTAATGCTCTGTACATACTCACTGAGGATTCCTCTTGTACTTTTATATTCATTTTCTTTATACTTCATAGTCATTTATCAACATTTTGTCATTCTACATGATTGATTTAACCTTTTATATTCTTATGCCTTTATTCCACTCTTTTTCCAAATCTTCAGTTTCTCTCTAATTATTTTGCCTAAATATGCATGAAGTAGAAAGTAAACAGTAGTCTATTCACTTTGACAAACTCCCTTAAGCTGTTAAATAAAAACATTTCTCTACAGGTTTTCAGCCAATAATGCACAACAGATGTTACATCGATTGTATTTATTTTCTAAATCTGTTTTAACTTTAATAATAGGTTTTAGTTCTATCTGATGTGCTGTCATTGGATAATGAGTGCAAATTATTCATCACTTGAAGCTGGCTTCTCCAGACATGGTACTCCTTCAGAACAATAAGTAACCTTTAAAGCACCTCTCCTAATGAATGTAATTAAATCCCCATGAATAACAGGTTACCTGAACTATTATTTCATTGAAAGCTTTCATCACTACAATTATGTTTTTAATGTTTTTTGAAAAACATATTTTTGAGTACATCCTTTCTTCTCTTTGATGTTTTTTTTTTTATCCATTTGTGATAATTACTGTGCTAGAAGTCATATATACATATTTTGAAACTGGTCCTGCAGGAAAGCATGAGAGAATGAATAACATTACGTTGTTCTAAGAAAATACAAATAGGGTCAAAGGGATAGTCATCTGAAAAAGCACACTGCTTATTTAGGTATGTGGAAAGTGGTTTATCCATCAATACAATAAAATGAATGCAATTTGGATAGTTTCATTTATATATATATATATATATATATATATATATATATATATATATATATATATATATAAGTTTTATAAAAATGTGTACACACTGCTTAGTTTTCTGCTGCAATCTTCTTAATTTTCTGTAAATGAGAAGGTGCTACACATCTTGGTTTCACAGGAAAATACTGTGTACTTTATATTAATACTAATTAATAATTAATTAATACTAATATGCATTGGATTAATGTTGTGTTTCTGTATGTGTGTGCATGCACACAACCAGTTATGAGACTTTCCGGTAAGAACTGATAAGTTTAAACAGGGAATCTGTACATAAAGAACTGTGTCAATATAGTGAATAATCAGCATATCAGAAGACAAGCTGCAGTATAACTGACAACATGATATCAGCATATGAGAAGATGCAGGCATTTTAAATGTCAAACATAAATAGTTAAGAAAATACAGCTGTGTAAGTAAATTTACCATAACAGTAGATTGTTCAAATGATCACTGCTGCAGTAACCTAAGCTATATGTATTATAGCCTGAATAGGATATAACAGCCAGATAGCTTCTAAGCTTCAGGGCATATGAGAAGATGCAGGCATTTAAAATCTCAAACATAAATAGTTAAGAAAATACAGCTTTGTAAGTACATTTACCATAACAGTAGATTGTTCAAATGACCACTGCTGCAGTAACCTTAGCTTTATGTATTATATCCTGAGTAGGATATAACAGCCAGACAGCTTCTAAGCTCCAGGGCACTTTCCGTGCAACCAAACCATTAGTCATCTTAAGCTGATCTGAGTGAAAGACTGGTTTGTATGTCAAGTCCTTTAGAGCTTTCATGCCAGCTGAGAGAGGGAGGCTAAACCCTTGGAGGACATTGCTAGGAAAAGTAAAAGCATGTCCTTAACCTGCATGAAAACACACCAAAAACAGAGAGTGACTACTGCAGCAGTGATCATTTGAACATCTACTGTTATGGTAAGTTTACTCACACAACTCTACTATGTTCTTCTGATTGATCACTGCTGCAGTAACCTTAACTATGTGAGTAATTACCATAGCTTAGAACAACTTGTTGGTAGAAGGGGAAGCATCCAGGAGCACCTGGAGAATGGCACTAGCAAAGTGTATCCTAGACCTTGAAAAGGACTCTACTTTATAGTGTTTTGTAAAAGTACACACAAATGACTGAGCTACTGCTTCTAGAATACTTGTAGAATCCAACTCTTTCCAAAAAGCTATAGATGAATTCAAGTCCCTGGTAGAGTGTGCCTAAACCATGCCTGGAATATTTTTTGAAGTGGTATTAACAAAAGGTAATAGTCTGAGACAACCGCTGGAAAACAGTCTGCTTCAATACAGGTAGTCTCTGCTTCTTGCCTTCAGGAGAAATGAACAACTGATTGGAAGTTCTGAAATATTTTGTTCTCTAAAGATAAGACCTGAATTTTGTGTGGATATCCAAGGTGTGAAGCATCCTTTCTCTCATTCTTGGAATCAGGAATGAACACAGGGAGATGGCTAGTTTGGCTTAAAGAAAATTCTGATGCAACTTTAAGCATAAACAAGTGTTAGTTCTCAAAGAAAACCAGATCTGTGGAAAATGAGATTAGGGTGACCCAGCATAAGAACTTACAACTCTGCAGAGATCAGAGCAATCAGTAACTGTTTTCGATGTTAGGAACTTCAGGTCAGCTGGACGAGCTGGATCAAGTGCAGCAAGTGCTAGCTTCTCTAACACAAAATGAAAATCCCAAGGAGGGGCCACTTGTTTTCTTGAGGGATTCTTAAGTAGCATCCCTTTCAAAAAAATTTTCACATGAAAAGGCATTGAAAGAGGGGGATCCATGGGCAGACATGCTAGCTGACAAATGAACCTTAATTCAGGAGTAAGTGAGGTTATAGGATAGCAACTTACACAAATGTAAAACCAGAGAAACACTAGTCCTGAATGGGTGCTGTTTATTTTGTTGGCAACACTACAAAATCTTTTCCATTTGCTTATATAAGATTTTCTACTAACAGGCTTTCTTGCCTCCATCAGAAGTTGTTGCACATCATTAGCAAAGAGGTACCCAGAAAGTATTAGAGGCATTTTATCCAGACCATCATAGTTGTTTGTGGTCAGGATGTATTAAACACCCTTGTTCTTGTGTGATTAAATCTAGTCTGTGAGAAGCTTGTGGTAATTGCCTTTGGCCATTTCCAAAAAAGAGATAACTATGTTTGCATGAGCCAGAAAACTGACACAGGAATGATCTTGGAAGATTCCTTCTGAATATTCAAAAGTAACTTGGATATCAGTGGAAAGGATGGAAAAGCATACAAGAACATTCCTGTCCAAAAAAAATAAAAGGCATCTATCCTCCAGACCTACTTGCATGGTGTCCTGGAATAGAAGTTTGGCAGCTGTTCATTTATAAAGAAGGCAAAAATAGCTGCCTCAGGAAATCACATCAGTTGGATTAAATTTTGGAAGACACCCAATCTAATTTCCATTCATGAGGGTCTGCCTTTGCCTGCTTAGTTTGCCTACCACACAGTATTCCTCTGAAGGAATGTAAGATGCCTGTACAGTGAGATTGTGCTGTAAAGCTATATTCCAAGCTAGCATGGCTAATCTGCTAACAGTTAAGAGCTGGTTTGGGTTGTTTGTGTACCATGTCACTGTTGTAGTGTTATAACTACTTGAAGAGGTAATGGAGACCACAGATGATTCACATTGTTAAGAGCCTTTATAAGAGCTAGCATCAATATTTATGTGCTTTGGTCTGTCTTTCTTGTCTCAGAGTCCTTGCCCTTTTATCCACTTTGATAGTGCTCCCCAAGAAAAGTGTTTGCCATTTTTTTGTGACAGACTGCTTTGGAGCAGGATGGAAGATGATAATGGATGTTGGTGCTGGGACCAAAGGCACTTCAGATACAAACCCAGCTTTCTCATATGGAGTATTGTAAGAGGTGTTGTGAGAATTGTGGCTGCCACTAGACCCAAAATCCTGAGGTATTCCCTTACAGTGATATTTAGTTTGAGTGAACAACTCCGGAATAGATCTAATATATATATATAGATATATATTTTTAGAAGAAGAAAAGCAGTTTTTCCTGAGGTGTCTAGCAGACACCTCAGAAGTACAATCTTGTGAGATGGCATCAAAAAAGACTTTTGAATTTTCTCCTGGAATTTCAAACTGTGTACAAGATCTCTGACCAAAATGACAGATTCTTGACAATTCCAAATAGACTGTAAAGATAGGCAGGTCATCTAAATATGTAAATATGTGCAATGGACTATGACAGGAGCTAAAGGCTTCTGGAACCTCATTGGAGTAGTGGATAGCCCAAAGGGTAAGGTAGAGAACTGATAATGTGATCCAGACACAGAAAACTTTAAGAAACACCTGAAAACTGGATGAATAGGATATGACAAATGACAATATGGAGCTTTTAAACCTAAAATTACTACAAACCTGAAATGAGGAAGAAGGGATACCAAGCTGTGACTTGAAAGCATTTTAAACTTTGGCAGAATCACAAACTGATCCAGGAAAGAAAGAAAGATCCAGAACTGGTCTCCAAATATTTTCTTTCTTTGGCACTAAAAACATTTTTTAATAAAAGTATTTTCCTAGTGGGGAAGAAGGAACAGGTAATGTGGTATATGACAGGAGGGAGGAGAAGGAGTTGGTGTGGTGGATGAATTCTCTGAAAAGGGGGAATTTTCTCCCACCGCCATCTCTATTCTAGCTGGATCAGCTTCAGGACCCTATTTGTTTGAAAGAATCTGCTGCCAAAGAGAGAAATGGAGATACAGATGTTCTGAAAAGAGCTAAGGGACTGCCAGGGTGTGAGGTGAGGTAAGATCCCTTAAATAGTCTTTCTGCCTTATTTGAGTGTCCTTTGTTCTGGTGGGTTTAAACCTTCTTTTTCGAAGCTCCCTGTCATTGCTTTTTAAACATCTAAATACCGGCATCCTGCTGAAACTGTTTACATTTTTTCTTGCAAAATTAGACCAGTGAGTAGAAAATCCCATGGAAATTTTAGACAAGGGGCTGAAAAGTCTGACAGATTCTCTGAGTCAACTTACCTCTCTCATTACATTTTTTGATAACCTCTACAACAGAGGGTCCAAAACACTAAATCTTTATCCAAAGTAGAATTCAAAATCTCATTTTGATAACTTCTTGGAGGTTTTGAGAATACAGCCAGGTAAAAGTCCTCAGCACAGTATCTGTACCAGTGGCATTAGATAAAGTAGTGGTATCTACAGAGTCATAAGCACATCTCCAGTAATGAATAATGACTTGATAAATAGAAGAAACTAAACCACTCAAAGGAGATTTTGCCTCACAAGATCAAACTGAAGCCAAAACATTTCTCTTACTTTCACAATTAGTCAATACAAATTTTAATTTACGAGCCTGACAATTCAAAATTCTAAAAATCAAAGTTGCAGAAGCATACACTTTTCCCAAACGTATCAATAGCTTTATCATCTTTCTTAGAGGGGAAAGGATTATATTTAACAAAATGCTTAGCAGAGGCAGCTGGATTAAATAAAGCTAGAGGTGCTGGGACAGATTTGGGATTAGTTTGAGGAACTTTGTACATCTGTCTGCCTTCTTGGGAGCAACAGGTTAGCTGTCAGAGAAGCCACAGGCTTTGACAAACACATCCTTCAGTGCTGACAACATGGGGGCTGGGGGGTGAACCTCTGGAAATTCGAGTTGCAACAAGTCATAGTATTTTCACAGGGACTGAGAAATCTTAGTGTTCTCTCACAGAAAATACTGGCACATTCTAAAAGTCTCAGAGAAAGTGAATCCCTCACAGGGAGGTTCAGATATTATACTCTCCTCAGAGTCTGAATCGGAACCTGAGAAGAAAAACCCGTAACTGTCCATTTGCATTCCCCATGCACTCAAATTCTTGAAATGTTTTCGGGAAAGAATTATCCCAGTTTCTTCTACCAGAAATCACCTTATTTGCTATCACACTCTAGATAAAAGATTAAACACATGATAACAATGGCATAGTAAGTCAATACTACACTGCTTATGGCATAATCATAAATGTATCAAAACTGTGAAACATTTAAGCTTGTTTACTTTACAAAAAGCAAAGAATATATTTACTTATTTATGGATTCAAGAGAGTGCATTTTTTGTTAATGTGAATAACAAGACAATTCTAATCATGTTAAATAGTCCCTGTGTTAGAAAAGTAGCTAGGTCATTTGGCACCTGTGTAGTCCCCAGATAAAATAGCATAATAATGCCTAGTAAATCTATTGTCCACGTAAACATGTATTAAAGCATAAACATTTACTTTAGAAGACACAACCATCAAATCAGTAAAACATTATTATAACCAAAGTGAAAAGTATATTTCATGTATTTAGAAAATATATTTTCTCTTTTTGGGATCCATCTTGTTTCAAGAAGGATCCTGACAAGATGGGTCTGTCTTTAGTGTTCCTTTACTGTCAACATGGATGCCTCCATCATGAATCTTGCCAGCATAAAAAGCTCAAACATGGAAGATCAGAGCTTGTGTCTAATATGGAAAGGCACAGAGAAGGGGACTGCAGATTCTTAGCAAGTAGAATCTGCAGGTCCATTCTGCCTACAACCATTTACAGTATAAAAGTGGCTTTTGTTCAAGGAAATAAGACCGCGATTGCTTAATCTCACAAGTATGTGTGTTTTTTTACAATGAAAAAGGATATTCTACTCTGCTGAACTGTGTAGCATAAATTTATTTTGGACCACAGCAGACCTATCATGGTTTTACCCCAAATACTTAGGCATTTATGTTTTAAGCTTATGCTTTTACAGTCACATTAGGAGCTGTAACCAATACTGTGCAGGGCTACTGTCCTGAGAAATAGAGGAAAAGTCCAGCCTAGATTCCAAAAGAAAAGGGGAGTAGTGTAGAAAAAATATGCCAGTGCACACCTGTGAGGTAACTGTTGCACAGTTCATACATATGGAAATTATTTTTTTTTCTGAAGTAAAAGCCAGTACCAAAGGGTGCTGGCTGATGAAGTTTGCAAATGACTGAAAGCTAGGAGCAGTTATTGAATTCCCATATGTCTTAGCCACCATGTAGAAAGGTTTATCCCAAATAAATAACTAGTGCCAAAGCATGGACTGACTTTAAATGCCAAAAATACATTTTTGTATCCTTTGGAAAGTCATCTACCCCAGGGAACTACCACACTGACAATATGCCTCTAAGTGCTGACTGAGTTGTTTGAGATTTGGGAACATATGTGGACTGTGACCTAACTTTTGACTAACATGTGTCTGTTGTAAGAAAGTTCTTCTATATTGCACAGCTTATAAACAAAGGGATTGTGTCTAGATCTAGTGATGTCATTGTCCCCCTTTACTCAGCCCTCATTAGGCCGATCATTGAATATAAAGCCTTCTTTGACATGTATCTGTTCAGACACATGCAACAGCCAGAACATCCAGAGAGATACCTTATTAAAAGGATACAAGGCCTAAACAACATGTCCTACATAGACCGACCCAAAGTCCTGTCACTATACTGGGTATCCTGCATATTGCTAAGAGGTGACCTCTGTCTGGAATACAAGGCATCCTCTGATCCATTACTGATGGGTTTACTGCATATCAGTAAGTCAAATGGCATCATAAATATTAAATCTAGGGATCTAAACCTCTTCTGCAACATCCACAGAACAGTTTTAGGTGGATAGGTATATCTTATGAAGATATATATGCTGTGGAACAGACTCTCCAAAAGTTCACCCCTGCCCATATTTAAGCACAACTTAAATCTATGAATGGGAAACAAAAAAAATGCCCAAAGACTGCCTTCTGTACTACTTATGGACAGAGTCAGCACCTAAATTATTTCTCCCATGCATTGGTCCCCTCAAATTATCTATGAAGTGATCCCAGTTATTATCATTAGGGGTAACATATAATTATTGACCATGGTATGGGTAAGGCCAAGCTATAACCAAATGGGATAGGTTATTTCAAACATAAAAAAAGGAAATTGGCTAGGCTTAAAATGACCAGTAGGGCAGCTAGCCTAGTACTTAGCTATGAACCTATAAACAAAACACAATAACGCCATTTCAGAGATACCAATACTATATCCCAGTGGCATACCTCTCAGCTGTACAGATTTTCACAAAATGTCCAGATTTTTGTTTCATATTTTTGGTCCATATTTCATAAAATTCTGTTTTTCTGGCAAATCAGTGGCAAGTTATTAAAGACTAAAGTCAGAAAATAATGACAGACATTTGAGTTTTGGACTTCATACTCTTCAGAAAAAATCCATGCTAACACAAAACCTGTTATTCTATCAACTTTCTAAGTTTGTAAGAGCAAAATTTAAAAAGTCTCCCTATTTTTGAGCGTTTGACCCCCCCCCCCCCATATTTATGGCTGTGTGTCCGGATTTCTTGCTTTGAGAGGTTGAGAGGCATCCCCAGTGCTCCTTTCAAAAAACACATTGCATCACACACTTACAGAACAGTACTAAAGGGAATGAGTCAGCTGTGCTCCTGCAAAAATATGTATTGTAAACCTGTAATTGTTCTGCTTCACAACAGTACAGGTTGTTTAGGCCTCCTCTACAACATGTTGACATATAATCGCATGCACATGCATCAGATTATTCATGCCAAAACAAATGCAATCTCAGTTAACTGACACGTTATCACTTCAAATACAAACTGTCAACAGACATACAGATTCCTGAAGGATGTATAAAGAAGATAAGTGTGGGAATTCATTTTGCTCTCAAAATTAATTTCATGACTTCCATTTCTAAAAGACATAACAGCTTGGTTATGCTCAGATACATGATCAGAACCACCTGATTATAATCCTTTGTATCTATACTGCCTTAGTAACCAAGATTTCTGTGATACTGCATGTAAGAGCTAGTAATCTCTTCAGTGCCAAGGTTTCATTCTTACCTTCTTTGAGCACCCTGGTAATTTGCTTTAAAATTTGTTGTATCCAGTATATTAGGACAATCACATTCAATGTAAGTATTTTCAAAGTTTTTAAAAATGAACGATACCTAATCTCAGTATGTCGTGCCAGTTTAAAGTTGCTGTGGATCCTTTTATTTTATAGCCTAATACAGGTCAAGACAATAGTGCTACATATGTTTCTTAAGCCTGAACTGTTTCATTAGCGCTAGCTGTCCCAAACTGCATTTGAGTGTCTCTTCTTGTCAAGATATGTTTTGTCTTGTTTTGTCACAGCCTTGTTTACACATGTTATTCTCAGATTTAAATATAATTTGTGTTACTCTGAGAAGTGTTATCCTGATTTTTTTTTAATTTGTAAGATTCTGTTCTTTTGATGAGCTAGGGTATTTACCTCACAAGTACAAAGTATAAGGTTTGATTCTCACCTTTGAAGGAAATTGGCTGTGCTTAAAATGGCCCACAAGGGCAGCCAGGATAGTATTTAGCTATAAACCAATAAGAGTACATGTGGCTGAATAATCTCTTTAAAAACTTTCTGTTCTCTCCTTCCAGTGAATCTTTCTGATATGAACGGTTTTGATAGTCTTCCAAATTATGTTCATAAAATCTCCACTAGGCCATCGGCCTATAGGCACATAGGTATTATCTTTTTTTCTATACTTGAATATAAGATATTTTATGAACTCTGTAAATTGTTTGTTATTAAAATTAAACATATGTTATCTGTTAGTGGTTCAGCTGTTGTGGAATCAGAAGTTGATTCTCACTCAGCTACTAGTAATCTGTTATACCCAGGTGCCAAAACCAACATTTTTCACTTGTGGGCAACAGATTATGAAGACTCTTGCTCACTTCAAAGCATGGATTTTTCTCACAATCTGGCATCATCACAGAAACATAATCTTATGCACAATTTTGTTTTTAAATTCTTTGCTTTACAGTGCTGTACAGCCTTATAGCAGTTCTGTTGCTCTCCATGCCTGCCAAACCTCAAGAAAGAGGGAAAGTGCATGGATTTATTTGAAAAATATAGCAACACCACCAACTTTTTTGTGTGGTCTGTCCTTTGTTATAATATTATAGATGGAGGCATACTTCTCAACTGTCCAGATTTTGGCAAAATGTCCCAATTGTAGCCTCATAATTTTGGTCTGTTTCTCATAAAATTGTAGTTTTCTAGTAAATCATTTGCAAATCACTGAGGATTGAAATCGGAGAATAATGACACACATTTGAGTTTCAGAATTCATATCCTTCATAAAAGTCATACTAATGCAAAACCTGTTATACTATCAACTTTCTAAGTTTGTAAAAGCAATATTTAAAACTTGTCCCTATTTTTTGGACCAATGTCCCCCCATTATTTATGGCCTTTTTCAGATTTCTTGCTCTAAAAGGTTGAAAGGTAGCATAGAGGAAGTGTCTATGACAGGGTACAGACCTATTTCAATTACGATTAGGGAATCGGGGGAGTGTTGGGTGACCCATGAGTGTAGTTCTGGGATTGCATTACCTATACTTAGGCAGTTAATACATTGTAAGAGTAGCCTAGTAGAAGTTGATACATTAGTATAATTCCTTTAGGCCTGTTGAGTGGGATGAAAGGATTTAGAGTGGGTCCAAGGTTTGGGTGAAAGTCACAGAATAGAACTTTTTGCTGTGCTTGAATAACTGTGGAATTTTCCATTGTTCAGCCATATTTCAGCAACAGACTACTGCCAAAAAGTTGCACAATCCATCATTCGTCCTGGGTAATTAAATCAGCAAGCAGTTGGTTAGCAAAAATAGAAACAAGGAGGTCTTCATATGAAGAACTGACATGTTAAAAGATCTTAGGAAGAACCACAGAACTCCTACTCACCAACAGTCCCAAGACTTTTGTCTTACTATCTACTACCAGCCATGTATACTGCACACACCTTCTGATCCTGTATATCTTGGCATGCAGCCATGTGCTAGAATCCAGTACTCAACTGAAATGAGTAACAGCATATTTTCTCTCACTAGTGGGGAATGTGCTACTTCCTTTAGGGCCTATTGTACACTCTCTACTGAGCTTGCATCTCTACTGAGCTTGCATCTTATTCTTCTTCTTTCGGCTTTTCCCGGTTAGGTGTCACCACAGCAGATCACCTGTCCGCTCATGATTGGCAGTGGAGTTTTACAGTGTCGAGTTGCCAGCTCGGCACCCAACCTTCCACAGAAGGCACACACATGCACACACACACCTAGGGCCAATTTAGAGTGTTAAATCCACCTACAGCATGTCTTTGGGATGTGGGAGGAAACCGGAGCACCCATAGGAAACCCACGCGATCACAGGGAGGACATGCAGACTCTGCACAGAAGGCACCCCAGCCAAGGATCGAACCAGAGAACCTCTTGCTGTGAAGTGGCAGTGCTAACCGTTGCACCACCGTGGGCACATCTGATGAACCCATATTATTATAAGAATAATTCATAATACTACCACTAAACCTCCTCATGTCTCCCTTTATCAGGACCTTGTAAATCTAGGATGAAATAATTTCTTGTAGGACTATAAATTGGGAAATCCATGTATAAAAAAAACAAAAGATAAGAGCTGTCTCTGCTTGTAACAGAGACTAAAGATTTATGTTGTACAAACCCAGTCACTTTGTAAGGATATTCAGAAATCTACAATGTTCATCATTCTGACTACTGCAGTAGCCTGCAGCTATTTGGGTTGTATCCTGTCCAAGGTATAATGTCCAACCAGTCTTCCTATGTCTCTGGCTCTCCTGCACACGTGCGCCAGTTTGCTGTGTCTCAAGACCCACAGGGAAAACACAGTACCCTGGGAGAAAATGTCTTCAGTACTTTGCTGTTGCCCTCAAGAGGGCACACTGTGCATCATAGGATTGACACTCTGCACTTATTTGACAGATAAGTCCCCTTTCCAGAACCTACCATGTAAAAAATATATATTTTTTTATTTTTGACAGGAACTGAGACAGATCTCCTTAATAACGGCAATTTACTGTATTGACATTTCTGCATAGATGTCTTTCCAAATGTGTTATTTCCAGTATTTGGGGCTAATTAACTAGGTCTGGGGTACTTTTTATGAGAAAAAAAATGCTGCTTTTGCATTTTTGAGTGAAATGAAGAAATTATATGTTTAAAGAGATTTTAAGCATATTTCAAGAGTATTTTGATATTTGTGCACAGTTCTTGGAAAATGTTCTTTCATTTTTACTTAATTCAGCATATTTCAAATATATTTTCATGTTTGTGCACACTTCTTGAAAATGTTCTTTCATTTTTACTTAATTCAGCATATTTCAAGTATATTTTCATGTTTGTGCACACTTCTTGAAAATGTTCTTTCATTTTTACTTAATTCAGCATATTTCAAGTATATTTTCATGTTTGTGTACACTTCTTGAAAATGTTCTTTCATTTTTATTTAATTCCGTGACACTTTCTTAGAAAATGTACTTTTGAATTTCAGGGGAATAAAGTATATTGCTCGTGCATTTACTTTTGTGATATTTGGGGAGACTGGCTTCACTGAAAGTGAATATCCTTTGATAAGGAATTGCTGTTTGTATGTGTTAGTTTGTTTACTGGATTTCAATATCCATTGTTTTTAATAAAGTTTATCGCTTGGGGACACTAGAGTGAGAACTTACCTTCCAGCTGACTTGTTCATGCAGCACTTACTGACAAACAGGCTCCTCCCTCAGCAGGAGTATGGATACCTTTGCCTGTCCTACGGTTCTGTTCCTCCTCATGCAATACCTATAAGGAAAAATAAATTAAATAGCCCTTGCTTAAACTTCAGGTTCATTTTATGCTTCAGGTGCCGGTGGAAAACTCTACAGTAGCCACAACTTGTTCCTCAGACCACTGACTGGTTTTTGCAAGTTGCTCTGGTACAGTCCCTTTGAGAGGGTTAGACATGCCCTTTGTGCTGTTCCAGTTTTTATACTGGGCATGGGTGACTCAGCTTCTTTGGGTAAGGCAGTTTCTCTTTGAGGTTTTTCCCAGGGTGGCTGGGGAAAGAAACCTGTTTCCCAGATTGGAGTACTATCCTTCAGTTAACCTCCTTCTTGGGATGTCCATAGAAAAAAGAAAAAAATGGTTAGACATGTTTCATCTAAGGACACTGTGTCTGCTAATAAAGATGAAATACTTACCTTAGCTAAGGATTTATTGCAGGTTTAGAATTTTACAGAACAGCAGGAAAACCTAAATAAGATTCTTAATTTCACAAATCCTGAAAGTGTTTCATCAGAGGATTGTGATAATGACAGGGACGAGGATTCTTTAGCATTCTTCTTACAAACACCTGAAGCTGTGAAGAGTGTTTCCTCAGTTCCTCCTAAGAGGAACTTTCCTTTTCTGAGACTGTGTCCAGGATAGATAATATGCTTTTTGTGGGAATAAATGGAGGTTTCTCCTCTTCAAGACAGCACTGTCATATGTTACATATGCATATCCCACATACTACACATATTTCTCCTATTATGCCAGCCTTGGAAGATGTTTTTGATTCTTCCTGCAATAATCCTGATAGTCAATCTTAAGTTCCTAAACAAAATCTGACTGTATAAGTATTTGTTTTCTCACCTCAAGTCTGACCCAGCAGCTATTTCTATTTGTTGCCCAGCTGCTATCAAGGTTGTTAATCTTCCATTTTCAGTCAAAGATGGTAAGGCCTTTGACAGTTTTGAAAAGAAAATGTTTTCTTTTTCTTCTGTAGCATTCAGAATCATGAACTTATAGTTGCACTTACATCAACAGTAATGAAGTGTTTTGAATGGCTGACCATATCTCTTCAAGGCTACCTGCAACACTGGATGCATTACAGTTTGCTTATAGATATAACTGCTGCACAGCTGATGTGATAACTATAGCACTTCATGAATCCTTGGCACATCTAGAGAACAAGAACTGCTATGCCAAAATGCTGTTCATCAATTTTAGTTCCGCCTTTAACACTGTCATCCCCCATAATCTGATACTGAAGCTGATCCAGCTGGACATCAATACTCCCTATACAACTGGATACTGGACATTCCCATCAACAGACCCCAAAAAGTATGCGTGGGAAATAACAGTTCAATCAGTATTACATTGAGCAAAGGTGTCTCTCAGGGCTGCATCCTGAGTCCTCTGCTATTCACTTTGTTGATGTACGACTGCATGGCCAAGCACGAATCCAACAAAATCATGAAGTTCACGGATGATACCACTGTCATAGGTCTTGTCAAAAATGGTGAGGAAACAGCCTACAAGGATGAAGTGGAGTATCTGAAAGGCTGGTTCAACAGCAACAATCTGGCCTTAAATATCAGGGGAATATCATGTTAGCAAGTGGAAAATATTTTCTAGTTGGGGCCACACAAATAACTAGGACTCAGTAAGGGATTATGAAATATTAGTTCTTAAATATTTGTTTGAGTTACTCTCCTATGGCCCATCTTATTCCTTTATCATGGTTCATGTTTTAGCCATTTCAGCACATCTGTCCATTGATCCTCTGTTTTCTTCCTTGGATTTAGTGAAATAATTCTTGAAGGAGGTTTGTATGCAAGTTACATGGCACCAAACCTCTCTGCTTCTTAACCCATAAATAGGGACGGATTTTAAAAAATGCTGTTATAAACTTAGAAAGCAGCTAGAGTAACATGATTTGTGTTAGCATGTATTGTTAGAAGGATATGAAGTTTGAAACTCAGATCTATGTCATTATTTAGTGATTTAAATCTATAGTGATATGCCAGAAAACCACAGATTTTATGAGGACCACTCCCAAAATACAAGTTGAAAATCTGAACATTCGGTGAAAATCTGGACAGTTGAGAGCTATGCATGGTACCTATTTGGAATCTTACCTTTGTCTTCCTTTGAAACAACTTATACATCTTATTTATGATTCATAACTTGTATGACTGTGTTACTTATTGATCCAACCTCTGCAAGTAGAGTTTCTGAGTTGCGAGTTCTCATGGCAGGTGAACCCTGTTTGGTCTTCCATAGAGATAGGTTACTTTAAGAACAAATCCATCATTCAAAAGTTGCTTCAGAGTTTACACTGATTTAAGCCATCAGTCTTCCTTTTCTATCCAGACACTAAAATTCAGGGAGAGAGGATTCTGTATATTTGGATGTGCACAGGAAACTCAAGTATTATCTTGCCAGAACAAGTCCTTTAGGAAAGCTGAATACATCTTCATCTCCTATGATGGGACAAATAAAGGGCAAACCATGTCAAAACAGACTATTTCAAGATGGTTGCCCCTCACTATTGGTATGCAGAGCTCCACTTCCTTAGGTACATGAAATGCATTATCTCTAAGTTATCCCACTCTATGTAGTTGAAAATGTATTGAAATAGCTGCTGATGACATTTGGACAGCCTGAACTACTAGTACCAATGTGACTGACACCCGTGTATGGTTACAAGTGAACCTTCCTTTTTACAAGATGTCCTTGACATGCCTTCATCATTTTGCCCATTAAAGACCACTTTAAATAGCACTGACATTAAAGATGTACCTGCTGATAGAAGCATATTCTCCTCTGACTGCATATACCTTAAATGAGAGAGCCCAGAAATTCAATTAGGATGGACAAACAGCTGTTTTTCCCAGCAGGAATACTACAGACAGTTCGAAGAGCATGCTTCACCAATACTAGGGCCTCTGCTAAACAGACGTCTAATAAACGTAACTCCTGTAGCAATTCCTTGATCTTTTCCTCTGCAGGCATCTATTTCTTATGGGCACTACTGCTGATGATGGTGCCTATTGTATTCCATAAGCTTTACATTAATATCTGCTGAGTCAATTATTGGAACACCCATTTGTCCCTTTTCAGTGCCCTTTTCCTGCACCAAGTTTATGTGAAAATCGTGCAGCCTTTCTTAATTGACTTTTAGAAAGCCCAAGACTGGTGAACTACTTCCTCATGCATGTTCACAGCTGACTCTTTGAGCAAGCAGTTCATTTGCCCTTTACTTATTTAGTATTGCATATGGGAGTCAATGCTCTGAAGGCAAGGACAAAAAGAATTCCTGCATCTTGTACCCACAAAGGTCCCTATATCGCGGAGCCATTCATCCTTCTAGTTCTGCACCATGGACTAGGCTGCATTATGCAAGCTTTGAGTTCCTCCTTAAAGTTCCCCCATCATACCATATTTGGCAATGAACCCAAAGGACTGGCACAGGGATAAGTCACAGTGGCATTCCTAATTACATTATATGCTTCAGTGTCTCAAATGATTAATGTGTGCAATCTCCATCTCAAATCTGAAAAAAAGGAAATAGTACCAATGTAACTGCTATGGCTTTGAAGTCAGACAGTGCACAGAGAACTACATTTATATCTTTCATCCCCTCTTCTAGGCATAATGACTGCATATACAAGTAATGCACTCTCCTATAGCTGCAAAAGGGCAGGCTTGAGTAATTGTTTCCACCTTCTTTGGATGCAGGACCCTAGAGATGTCCTATCTGTTGTGACATAGTATGAGTTTCAAGAGTGTAGAGTTAAGCCTGTTTAACACCAAAGCTTGAATTACATCAAAATCCACTCATAGTAAAAGAACAATTACCAGGCATTATGTACTCAAAAGTGTGTTGTGTATCTGCAAAAAAAAAAAAAAAAATGATGCAGGTTCCCCGCCTGGCATATATGGTTACATTAACCAGTAAATGTCCCATGGAGTCTAGAATATGCATATGGCCCATTGATCTTAGGATCATAGGATCAAAGGAAGTTACTAGGCTGTTGGCCCTGAGGCCCTTACAAGCTTAGCCAAGAATTTAACCCATGTACCAACAACTGTCCAGCAGGGACATAGGTGAAATCCCAGCTGTGTATTTTATGTTCCCCATCCAGTTATCCAAGTTGCTCTTAAAAAGGTTTAATGAGGTACTCTGCTTTATGTGGATAGAGAGAGTCTATTCCACAAAAAGGGGAGTCTCTGGGACACAAATCTGTCCTACCAGCAAGTCCTATTGATGTCACAGACCAGGTTGAGGTCAAGTGTGCGAGTTACTCGAATGGAGCTTGACTTGCGGATATGCACCAATCTGATCGGGGGGGGTCTGAGATTGCTTTGTATGCCAGACAGAGGTCACCTCCGAGGAGTCTATAGGAGACTGAGTAGAGGGACAGGGCTTTTAGCCTATTTGTGTAGGGGTAGATGTTTGAGGCCCTGGATTCTCTGGGTGAGGAATCTCTGTGGTCTCTCCAGCTGCTGCATGTGCTTTGTGAGGTACATGCCGAAAAGGGCATTGTACTCAATAATCGGTCTTAAAAAGGAAGAATACAGGGATGTTATGACCACCTTGTCCCTGGATGAGATACCTTTTCTAATGAGGTGGGCCATGTAGAAAGCTTTCCGTACAATGGAGGCAATATGGTGGCCAAAAGTCAGTTTGCTATCAACCTGGGTTCCCAAGTCCCTCATGACTGATTGCATGCTCAGTGCCTTATTATCAATGTGATAATTTGTGGGGATGTCATTCTCCCCAAAAGAGATGATTATGCATTTTTTGGCATTCAGTTTGAGGCCATGTTTCTGGCACTAGTCATTTGTTTGGGTAAGACCCTCTTGGAGGATGTCCACATCACTAGAGGAATTGATGACAGCACCCAGCTTGCAGTCATCTGCAAACATGGTCAGCCATAGCCCACTAAATTTGGCCTGCACCACTGAAACGTATATCCCAAACAGCAGACCCCCCCAAGACCGATCCATGAGGTACACTGTGTGTTACGAGTCTACTGCTTGAAGTGGCTTCCCCTATTTTGACTAGGTGGGTTCTATCAGTGAGATAGTTTGCTACCCATCTGGTAACCTATGGATTGATGCCTAGTTGAGAGAGTTTATCTATTATACGTGAGTGGGGAATAGTAGAGAAGGCCTTGGCCAGGTCAAGGTAGGCAGTGTGCACCA